>NC_052502.1:20741111-20843078 GCF_016617805.1 Bactrocera tryoni
GTGTAAGAACTGAAGCCGCCCATCGCTTTGCTCTATGGGCTCTTAAAAAGCTCCAAGAAGATCCCACTTTTTCGAGCCAAATTTTGATCCGGTTCAATGGGTTTGAAAGACATCAAAATTGCCGAACATGGAATGAAAAGCAGTCTGAAAAGATTTAAGAGCTACCATTTCATCATGAAAAAATAACGGTTTGGTGTGGTTTGTGGGCTAGGGAAATAATCGGTCCATATTCCTTAAAAAATGATGCCAGTGAGAACTTAAACGTCAATGGCGACGTTATCGCGTTAGGTAACCGACTGTTTGATGCCTGAAATTGAAGCTCGTAGTCTTGGCGACATTTGGTTTCAACAAGATGGCGCCACTCCCCACACATCCTAAAAATAATTAGATTTATTGAGATAATATTTCGGTGAGCAGATAATTTTGGGCCGGTCGATTGGCCACCAAGATCGTGTGACATACCACCATTAGACTTTTCCCTTGGGGATATGTAAAGTCTAAAGTATATGCGGATAATCCCTCTTCGATTTAGGCCTTGAATCAAAACATCACGCGTTTTATTCGCCAGTTACCAGTCCAAATGAGCGAACGTGTTATCGGAAATAGGACTCAACGGATGAACCATCTGTGATGTAGCCGCGGACAACGTTTGAAAGCGATAATTTTCAAAAAATAAATGCCAAAGAATCTTACTTTGAATGATAATAAATTAAGAAAAAGTAGAGAACCTCGAAATGAATCACCCTTCAATTTGTTGGTCCATAAGTATTGTTAGCGAATATAATCAAGTATGTTTGGCCTTTTTTATTTTATTTTTTTCCTGAAGGGATACATTTTTTCATGTTTATAGCTGTCCCTTACCTGCTCATACTAACAACCTCTTTTACTTAGTTAAATTTCAGAATGCGTAGTAAGGTTTAACAAACAATTTTTTGTTACTCAGCTGCTCAGCTTGCACTTTCAGTGAATGATGGCACATGAAAAGATTTTCAACTAATTATATGAAGTTCTAGTCATGTTTTTGGATTCGGTGATGCGAAACGATTTTTTATCTTTCTGTTTCTTTTACGTGTCTGTGAATGACTTTAGCTAATCAATTGTTTTTAATTGTCTTAACTGAATCTAGTTATTTAACACTTTAGTAACCACTTCTGCTAGATGCTGTGTTAATGCTCCCCAGAAGATATGCGGCATATTTCGCTGTCAATTTTGCTCTCTATAACCCTTAATTTTATTATCAATAAATTTGGTCATCAACCAACTCATCAGTGATACTTAGTTAGGAGTAAAACTATTGTAAAAATAACCAAAATTAAATATATATCATTAATTTTAATTTTCTTATATTTTCGCACATTATCCTAACTGATTCTTAAAAATTTTAATTTCTTCCGCAAATGTGCAAGATCACGTAGCTTTAATTATCACCGCATAAACTGGTAATTACTCTGGGAAGAGGATATGCAAGGTGTAATCTGATAAAGATAAAAGTGAGAATACTAAATGGAGAAAACGTGCAGAAGCGAGCAGCAGGAAAATCGCAATGTAAAGTGTGTACACTTGCAATGAAGAAACAGCGACTTTGAAATTTTGTGTAATGCTTTTTATGTCATAGCTACGTAAGAGCTTGCACATGCCACAAGCACGTAAACTCTTGGTAATATTAAGTGAAATTGTAATACCATTTTAATTGGAAAACGTTAAGAACACAGACATTTGAAATGAGGTACAAAACGGTAGGCTTACTGTTGGCAGCACTTCAGACAGGCATTTGCATGCAATATTTGGTATGATAAGGAAAGAAACTAGAAAACTTCAGGTGAATTGAAGTGAAACAAGAGAAAAGCTTATTGACACAGGTGCTATTTGTCGACAATAAAAAAATAATAACAATAAATTAAAAATATACATTCGTAGATTGATATAATAGCAGTTTTTCTAAATTTTTAAAATAATTCAAATAGTACATTTTTTTTACTTTTAAGTCAAACACTTTTTATGTCGAACGAAACTTGTGTAGATAAAACATAGCATCAATGATCATAAATAAAATATCAGTCATATATCGTTTAATATAACTCACCTATATATAGCTAACAAGAGGGTTGGTCCCTCGCGTATACTGTCGATTGGGCAACTAATTCAATACTACAGCAAACCAATGTATTTGTTTCATCAATGGTTGTGGGAGGCACTTAAAAACAATTTACATTCGTTTCAACACTTTCCCCGTCGACAATTCCGCTTGTTGTTTCGTCTGGCACCCTTAAACCGTCAATTACGCGATTGAAACCACAATATTTAAACTAATATTAAAGTCATTGTATGCAGAACCGCGAACTTTTATCTGAAAATAAAACAAGTTTTAACTAGAAAACTGTTTTGTGTGCTCTCCAGTAAATTAGGTACTATATACTGTACATTTTCCCAACAAATAAAGACACTCTTGCTAGTGAGTTGGTTACACGATATATGTAATGAATAGTTGAGGTCCATAAAAATACAATACAGCGCATAACTTTATTTAATAATGTGGCCTTTTAGTACGCACAAAGTGGAAAATTTGGCTTCCTACATGGTGATCATAACTGATCAAATAAAACAATAAATTAAACACAAATAGCAGTTTATCAGTCAAACAAAAAAGTCGGCTCAATCAAGTAATCATTCACATGTGAAAAAAAATAAGTACGCAATTGACGCAGCTGACTGAAGTCCGATTTGTATAAATAGATCATAAGGTGCAAGAATTATAGAACCACTCATTATTTGAATATATTCTGATAGAAAACTCAGTTGGAAATAAAATGGAGATAAAACATGTTGCGTAACTATTGAATTAATATATAAAATAAAAAAGTTTGCGTAGACAACTAACTACACTTTTTATATCTTCCAAATAAGCGCCTTTTCGACAACAGACTGGTTTATTATGTTGTCTCCACTTGCGAGTGATCTAATTCTATATGAATTTACTACGAAATTAACATAATGGTAGCACAAATTTATTCTTTGAATACTAATACTACCCCTTACTTGCCTAGCCGCTACAACAAAACAAAAAAATAACTACTATATATTTATGAGGTAGGTACACACGCGCTAAATTTTTACTAGTGTATTTACATAGAAGATCTGTGGGCAAAAAGGCATAGCACCTTTATCTTGCTAGCAGTTGTTGGCAATTTTTTATGCGAGAAGTACCCTTGCTCATTGAATTCAAATTGGCCTTGATGCTGCCATTATAGTAAGCTGTCACTATCACTGTCTAAATAGTTGAACGAAAGACTACAATCTTCAGAATAGTTAAACAAAACAATTTTCTGCAAACGTAATTAAAATAAAAAATAACTTGTCAACTCAAAAACAATAACCGTGCACTTTTTAAGAACTTGAAACAAGAAATGTTCGAAATAGTTTGACACAGATTTTAAAATGAAAGCTTAAACTGTAGTAATGATAGACAACATTAATTCTTGAGTTAGAAACACCAAAAAAGCTCCAGAGCATCTGAGATAATGAATGTTCTGACCAAAAAAATATTTAATAATAATAATAAATAACTAAATAACTAAATAAAATGATGTCGACAAAAAACTATTAAGTTCTAACAATAACATTTTATCTATTGTAACTATTGTTAATAAAAGAACGAAAAATGCATATACATACTTATTATTTTATTTTTTTATTTTATTATATATTTATATATATTTATTATATATATATATATATTTATTTTTATATATATTGATGCTTTGCACTATTGGTAGTGTGATTGTAAAAAAGGACATTTTCTTAAATGCAATATTTTAATAATTTTTTCAAGGAAGAGCTGCGTTGAGAGATCCGCAGAACATTTTAGAATTAAAGCTACTAAACACGTTGAAAGGCAAGGTTTTGCTTTTATGAATTTAATTGTAAGTAATTAAAAATTGCTTCCACTTTTGCTCCTAAATAACCTTGCTTTTACTAAGGCCATGTTACTAATTATGGTTAATTACCATTTCAAAAGCAAGAGAAAGTAATAAGAGAAAAGAAGACAAACAAAAAGTGGCGGAAAAAATATGCTAAAAGCTCAAAAGATGGGTGCTAATCTGCTAAAACGCAAAATGGCAGTCAGTTGTAATTAATCTGGAACAGTTGTAAGGGAATTTTTTAGGAAAATATATGGAAGTATGGAAATAAATAAAATTGAAATTTTATATGACGACATAAAAGTGTTAAATAAAAGACCTTTACGAATGCAAATGAAGCAAAAATTTGCAGAAGTATTTTTTTTAATATTTAAAAGCGCAAAATCGTGTACCACCTATTAATCCAACTATTTTAAAGTTTTTGTAGAGACTCAAAACCCATATTTAGTATAGATAGGCTAGAAATGGGTATGAAACTCAAGAAGTAGATATTCTTTGCTATAACTATTCGAGTACGTACATTCCTTAATATATTTATTAGTATGCTTTTACATTTTATTTATATTTTCATACTACTATATATCTGCAACAGTAGACTGTAGAGAAAACTTGCGTGTATAGTATTTTAAGTCAAACAAATAATCAATGACCAGAATCAACTTGGCCGCCAGTTCCCCACGAAAAGAGGTATATTTCAGTTACCCACAAGTCATTGTCTTGTTTTGTATGTGGATCAAGCTTCCAGCGATTCATTGGTTAATAATGCACTTAACTTCTTCTTCAACCCGGTGAAATGCTTAGAAACTTCTTTATAGATTTTAGCAAAATAAAATATTATATCATATTTACTTTTACAGCAACTAACAAAAATCTTTAAAACAGTACTGCACTACCGATAAAATTTACTAAAATAGCACGTCCTTTTACGGTTCATCAATGAGTATTGCAAATTGCGCGATGGCATTACAGTTCAAAAGACTTTGCATTATTCCTCTTTACTTCACATTCACTCAGGCCATGTCTTTATATAAAATTCCGCTACTAAGTGCACTACTAGTTTTCCAATGCCACATTACTAACAGACAAGTAAATTGAATAAAAAAGGGCACAATGAGAACTATCAGTTCATTGTTTTACAACTACAGCAAGTTACTGTTAGCTTTTACAGAATGGAATAAATGTGTGTCACTTTGTTGGCAAAAGGATAGTTTTGCTGAATAATTTGATAACAGAAAAATGTTACGAAGGCAAATCCTTGCTAAAGAGTTCGATTAGAATGCAGTGAAAATGAAGAATGTACTATATAAATATGTATATGCATGTAAGAATGTAGGCCGAAAACAAAAAAGGCTGTTCAAATGCTGAATTGTTTCTCCATTCTAATGTACTAAATGAGTTTAAAAGCTAATTATCACTTATTTGCTTTCATATACCGATTATATGTTGGTTACGTATACGCAGTGTCGCAGCCTATAAGAAACTTAAAGCTTATTTTTTTAATGTCAATTGGAATATTCAGTTTAGTGGTACATATTTCGCCTAATTTATAAATAATACTTACAATATCTATTGCTAGTGCATAATAAATTAACAACAATCCGGCTTTCAGCTCTTCAAAACTGAGCTTTGCAAGATGTTCAACTTTTATCAAATACTACATCATTGAGAATTTAGTACAGTTACAGTTTACTGGACTAATCACGGTTACCAGCTTCAAACCCAATTCTGTCCTCGATAGAAATTAATCCTAAAACGAATGATAAAAATAGGACTTTTTTACAAAAAAGTAAAAAATATTTCTACTTGGCCTGTGCAAAAAGTTTGGGCACATGTGTTTAGAAATGAGTCCTAAATAAACAAACTTTAGATGAGAGTGTGTGTCGAACTTGACGGAACATTAATAATGGGTTTAATTAATATTTGATATCCAATTAATTACATTAAGAGCACGAGCACCAATATGTTGAAGTTTTATGGAAAACTTTATTGGGCAAAAATTGTAGAATGTATGAATTGAATATCCCATAATCGCATAGAAATAAAATAAATTAAAAAAAAAACCTTAATACACTGTAGCGTTTGCTCCTTTAGAGACATGTTCCTGACACAATTTACAAACATTTGTTTTCAATGATAAATTTCAATATAAAGTGGGATAATAGTTATGCATTAGTTTGCAACTTTTAATGACTTATTAAGCAACCTGGCATTTTATTAGAGCAAAGAAAAAATAATTAATATATTATTTTATATTATACTGTAAACATGGAAAAGTCCCGTTTATTTAGGATTTAGTTTTCATAAAGTATATATTCATATAGTCTCCGTAATTACTTGCGTGATATATTTATACCCTGAACTGGGTATATTAAGTTTGTCACAAAGTTTGTAACACCCAAAAGGAAGCGTCGGAGACCCTAAAAAAAATATATATAAATATTCTGTATGTTGAGCTGAGTCGATTTAGTCATGTCCGTCTGTCTGTCTGTCCGTCCGTCTGTCTGTCTGTATATATACGAACTAGTCCTTCAGTTTTCAATACATCGTTCTGAAATTTTGTAAACGTCATTTTCTCTTCAAGGAGCTCCTTATTTGTCGGAATCAAGTTCTTGTATCGAAAATTTTCACATTTGACAAGATGTATTCACGAAATGTGGTATAGATTATTTTCTAAGGCAACACTGTAATCTCCCAAAAAATTGTTCAGATCGGATTACTATAGTATGTAGCTTCCATATAAAGTGGACACATAGTTACTACAAGAAATACACCTGTGGAGGATATATAAGCTTCGGTGCAGCCGTTTTTTCTTGTTTTTTCGCCTCTTGTTAAAAAAGAAAGGAACTGAAATTTTTTGAAAACTAATGAAGTTAAGTCTGATATAATTTTATAAATATATGTTATGTTTCCAAGTATATTGCTTAAAATTTCTTGAAATAAATTTAACGTAAAACTTAATACATCTCCATCTATGACATGAGAGAAGTCTATTTTACGCATATCGAATTTACATATTAAAGCTGCACAAAAAAGTAAAATCTCAATTTAATTAAAAAAAACGTATTTTTTTTTAAACTTCAGCTTTAGGTTGCATACCACATATATATATGCCCTTTTACTTCATATATGAAGAAAAATAATTTGAACAACGCATATATTATGTTCTTAAAAAAAGCGTTAATGAAATCTCTAATTCATCTATATAACCAATCTGCATAACGCACATACAAGTACATAGGCAATTAGGTGAAATTGACTATCAGCTGATGGAACCCAGCTTCTATTGGTACAGATAAACAGGGTTCTTCAAAAACACCTGTTATTTCTTTTATGAAAAATTTTAAAGTGTTAGGAATTGCGCATGAGCTCTTCAACAAAGATACTCAGGTCTTACCATGTACTTTTGTGGATCACAAAAGAAATAGTCTTCTCAATTTGTTTGACACAGATTTAAAAATGAAAGGAGCACTCTCTAGCATTTTCGATTTCACCGTTTCAAACTGAAAAAAATGATAGAGAACATGAATTGCTGAGTTGAAAACATCAAGTAAGCTGGGCTGAACAATGATCAAATCAAGAAAAAAAAAAACAAAAAATGCAATTATTGAATAAATTGATGTCGACAAACATACAACTATTGGCTCTTAGGTTGATACAACTAGATATTGAAGATATTAAAACAAAAAATATTTATAAGCATGTAGTTTACAACAAAATTGATTTAAAAAATTGTAATAATAGAATATTTTTATAATGGAAGAGCTGCATAGAAGAAGCCTTACAACATTACTAGAATGTAAACTATTTTCTGCTGTTAGGAATTTAATTGCAAGTAGTTAAAAAATGCTTCCACTTTTGTTTTACACAACCTTGGTTTTACTAGGCCAGGCTACTAATTATGGTTAATTACCAACCCACATGCAAGGAAAATTAATACGTAAAAGGAAGGGCTGCATATAAAAGAAGTGTCACTGAAAAACATGCCAAAAACTCAAAAGATGCTTGTTAATCTGCGAAAAGGCAAAAAGGCAATCGTCTGTAATTAATTTGGAACAGTTGTAAGATAATTTGTTAAGAAAAAGTATGACAGTCCGAAAATGAAATTAATAAAAAATTGCATTTTTATATAAAAATCCTTTAGTGGCATTGAATAGACTCTCACAAATAGAAATAAAGCAAAAATGTAAGAAAAAAAAATTAAAATGTAAAAAAATAAACTGGCAAATTCAACTTAAAAGTTTTTTTAGCACGCACCCTTTTTGCAGTTATCTTTTCCCACCATTAACGTAATTGTCTCCCATGGGTACAAAAGTTAATGCGACGAAATGCAAAACAATTCCACTTTAAAATATTTTTTTATTCCACTTTTTGCTTATAATGCCTCTGTGGATATTTTTTCCAGCTTAAAACTGCGGGAGATTGTCCATCACAACTTGCCTTGTGCTATGGTAAGTAGTGAAGAGTTTAATTTGACATGAAAAGTTGCTCAGGACTTTTGAGTAGAAAGTCATTTATATCCGTCAAATTATTCAGCTGGGAAAATGAACTCGCATAGATGAAGGCAACAAGTTGTTGCATAACGCACATCGTGACCATGGTTTGTATATACATATGTACATATATTTCCATATATTCAATGTTTGTACGCACACCAATATCAAGCATAAAACACTGCAACAGCAGACTGTGGAGAAAATTTCCACGCACTGCATTTCAAAGCCAAACAAACAGTTAATAACTACGCTGAACTTGACCGCCATTTGTGTTGACAATTATATTTTATGTTGCTACAAAGAGCGATATATTATAGTTATCTTCAAGTCATTATCTTGCTTTGTATGTGGATCAAGCTTTCAGCAATATTTAACTTCTTCGGACTAGGAAATTTATTGGTGATAATATTCGAAAAAAGCTTCTTGTATATTGCTAGCGATCATGTAATAATATTAAAATTCTGAAGGCCTGCCAAATCGTTAACATTTCCACCAAAATATCGTTTGGAAGATTTGTTATCTTAATGTACTGATAGCCTTCATGGATCAAGCAACATTACTGTTCAATGCAATTGACATCTGCCATTTTTATTTCGCTTTCACTTAGACCATCTCTATTTCTATAATTTCGCAACATAGTGCTGCTACTAAGCACTACTACTAGCTGTCGCATGCCACACCACTAACAGACAAGTGAATAAAAAAGGCACAATGAGAATTATGGGAAAAGGTCATTGTTTTACAAAGGAATAAATGTGAGCCAATTTGTGGGCGTAAGAATAGTTTTGCTTGGTAATTTGATAACAGAAAAATGTTACAAAGGCAAATCCTTGCCAAGGAGGAAAATGAAGAATGTATGTGCAACCAAGAATGTTCCGAAAACAAAGAAGGCTGCTCAATTGCTGACTTTTTCCTATGTTCTAGTAGGATAAATGAGTCTAAAGGATAATTATCTTCAAGCTGATTTGTTTACCGGTTATACGTTGGTCACGTATACGCAGTGTATAAAA
Organism: Bactrocera tryoni; assembly: GCF_016617805.1. Classification (NCBI taxonomy): domain Eukaryota; kingdom Metazoa; phylum Arthropoda; class Insecta; order Diptera; family Tephritidae; genus Bactrocera; species Bactrocera tryoni. Next base: position 20,750,532 of record NC_052502.1, read on the forward strand.
TACATTAATGTTTGTTTGTGTAATATCAGTTAATATATAGGCTTTGTCTTACAATTTTCCTTTAATTTATTAATTATATATATTAGTGTTTCTGGTGCAAAAAAAAGTTTACACTAATTCAGCAATAGGCCTACCTAAAATTTAACCTGGAAATGCAACAAATTGTTCGTTTTCAAAGATTAAATCACAGAGAATTTACTGGACTAATCACGGTCACGAGGTGCAAAACCAATTCTATCTGCGATAGAAATTATTCCTAAATATTTGCAGAAAAGTTTTGAACACAGGTAATTATAAATAAACCCTAAACAAACAAACTTTAAATGAGAATGTGTGAAAAATTCTGGTGGAATTGATAATGGGTTTTTAATTAATATTTAATATCCGAGTAATCAAATTAAGAGCACGGGCATCAAAGTGTTCAAATTTTATGGAAAAGTTTGTTGAGCATATACTGTAGAATAAAGATTTATTATCCCCTAATCTCTTAGAAATAAAATAAATTGCAAACAAGAAAAAACGTTAACTTCGGCTGCACCGAAGCTAATATGCCCTCCACAGTTGCATTTTTTTTAGTAACTATGTGTCCAGTGCTAAAAATCCGATCTGAATAATTTTTCGGAGATTATATTGTTAGCTCAAGCAGTAATCCATGTAAAATTTTGTAAAAATACTACGTCAAATGTGAAAGTTTTTCATACAAGAACTTGATTCCGATCGTTCAGTTTGTATGGCAGCTATATATTATAGTGGTCCGATATCGGCAGTTCTGACAAATGAGTAGCTTCTTGAAGAGAAAATGACGTTAGCAGAATTTCAAAAAGATATCTCAAAAACTGAGGGACTAGTTCGTATATATGCAGACACAAGGACGGACGGACATACAGACGGACATGGCTAAACCGACTCATTTCAACATACTGATCATTTATATATTCCTTCTGGGTGTTACAAACTTCGTAACAAACTTAATATACTCTGTTCAGGGTATAAAAATAAACATCAATCATTAATGTACTGTGCCCTTGCATCGCTCTTTCTTGAGATATTTGCTGCTAATACGACACTATTCACAAATATATGTTTTTAGTATAAAGTGGAACAATAGAAGTAACTTAGTTTGCAGCTTTTATTGACATATTAAGCAACCTCGAGTTTCTTTACAGCAAACAAAGTAGAATTAAGGTTTCATTTTATATTAAACTATAAATATGGAAAGGTCTCGTTTAATTATGATTTAGTTTGCATGAAGAAGAAACCCTATTTATGTTGCTTTTATCTGAAAGTTATATTCTTTTCCACTCTTCTGCTGTCCAATGTCGGTATTTCTTTGCAAACTCTAAGCGGCTGCTTCGATTGCGTTCAGAGAGTAATGGCTTCTTCCTTGAAACTCTTCTAGAGAATTCTGTCTCGCGTAATCGTCTTCTTACGGTATCTACAGGTGGTGCATCTGAAAACTTGTTGAAATACCTAACTACATGAAAAGTCATCCATTTGGAGAAATTTAGCTTCTTTGCAATGTCTCCGTAAGATTTCATATCCCGTCCTGCATCTGTACGATAACAGCTCTAGTGACCTCATCACAAAACTTGCGCTTACCCACTTTTTATTCACTAAAATTATTTAGTTCCTTAAAATTAACCTATTTCAATTGAAATATAAAAATTTCATTACCTAAGCACAACTTTTTTGTAAGAAATCGTTTGCTAATTATATGCACGACCCTTTTAACCACTATTGCATAAAAGACCTCAACTGATTCAAATGGCCATACTTTCATAGAAGAGAATTTAAAATAAATTTTAATTTTTGGCCTTACAAATTTTACAGAAATGCTCATTTAGTTTCTAGGGGCAAGTCGTTGTCAAATAGTTACACGCATCTGTATGTATGTATTTGTCAAATTTTTGAAGAAAAGACTAACTGCAATGATATATCGAAGTAATCTGTATAATGACACTGTATGAAGTACGTGTATAGTGAATCAGAAAACATTGAAACTCAACTGATTAAAGCAAGCTTCTATTTGTGTAAAACTCAGCCCTCAACAGATACATACCAGTTATTTCATTCATAAAAGTTGTGATAAGGTTGGGAAATGCGCATAAGCTCTTCAGTAAAGAGCCTCAGGTTTACTAACACGTATGTAAGTATAACATTATAGCAAAAATTAACATGCAACATGTGGTTGTTACACAGTTTTTGGATGTTGTCTAGTGTTTCCTACGGACAACATGTTTATAAACAATGTACTATGCACGTTTAAATACTAATTTCAGCTTCTTCTCTGAAAAACTTATATTGTGGGCAACAAATAAAATTAATTTCCGGAAATATTTTTATGGTAAAGTGTACAAATAAGTGACAAAACAAAAAAATCGCCAAATAAGTAGTTATGCTGTATAATATAACACCAAATCAAAAAGCACATTAAAAAAAAATACAGCTCTATGGCTTACGATAAACCATATGTTTTAGTGTTCATAGTCTTTACTGTTTTCAGACCTGTGAGAATAACTGATTTATTGGACACTAACCTTAACAAAAATTGCTTTTGAAAGCAGTCTTGAAGGGCAGTTAAAATTATTAGCTTAAGAATTTTGAGACTAAATTAGTTGAACAGCGCCCATCATTTAAATAAAATATAGAAAATATTGCAATAAATTTTATTGTTGCAAAAGTATTTGGATTAGATGTGCAGTTAAAAGGGCTCGTAAATTTTGTCAATAATAAATTAGTACAAAGATTTTCTTATTTTTAACAAAGAAATGAAAATATTTAATGTGACCTACTACTTGCTGATAACGCTTTACAAAATGTTATATGTATGTACACTTTAAATACAACAAATCCTTGTACCTTTGCCTCATTTATATAATTTCTCTTTTTTAAGTTAAAACTCAGAATATGCGAAATATAAATAAAATGTATTCACCAATCTCTTTTTTAAGCAAATTTTGAGTAGAATCTATTCATCTCGTTCCACGCTCACACCAATCTCTTTGTAAAGCCAATGTTACATATAATCTCTTCGACATATTCCACACTTCTGAGTGTAGATTTTCTCTTTGTAATTGTTACTCAAACGCTCTTTGTCCTAAAGAAAATGTGGAATTAATGCGCGTCCCAAAAGGACTCTTTAACACGCGTAGTTCGTAGCTTAATTGTGTCTTTGTTACATTATTTAGTTTATTTTCGTTTGTCTCACTAAGCGGATGTGCAACGACTAGTTACCGGTAAAATTTGTATCACGTAATTTAAAAACTCGCTGAAATGATTACTATTTACAGTAAAAAAAAAACGAATTACAATTACCCGACAATTCACGGCGTGCGTGTTGGATAATGTGAAAAGAAATATTCTGAAAGCCCAATAAATGAAATGCAAAAAATTTTATTTCAAGTTGAAATATTTTCTTGAATTGTAAAAAATAAATGAAAATTCAAAATTTGTTGAAGTGAATGTGTATATATGAATATATATTATATATAAATTGAGTTAATTTAGTGAAGGCTAAAATTGATATAGTGGATTAAGAAAAATTAAATGCTTAAATATTTTAAAAATCAAATTCAATTTATTAAAAATGAAAAAGTGTGTGCTAGTTCAACTCTAACTTAGCAACTGCTTTTAATTTTCTGCGGCAGTGAAGGCGTAACAGTTTTTAGGTAATGGCGTCTGTTTTATAAAAAAGTTAATACCAAACAAAAATATATCCAACTCTAGATAAAGAAAAAGGTTTAAGCTTTCAGCTAACTGTTTACAACTCACTTGAAGACTTTTTTCTTTTTACTTTACTTTTATTTTCTTAATATGATATGTGAATAAAAATATTAAGAGAACATTTTTATTGAAAAAATTTTTCGAAACCAAATATTTATGAAAATTTTTCAAAAATAACTATTATTTTTATTAATGTTTAAACTTTAATCAACACTTAAATATTTTGGCCCACAAAAGTGTGCTATCATTACGCATGCAAATTCTTTTCATAAGACTCGCTCATTCAAGCTTAAATTTAAATAAAAAGCTCTGATAAAAAGTCACATTATATTAAACGACTTGACTCAATGGCTCTTACGCCACTTTGCAACTATTAATGAATTGTCCTTGTAGTTAAATTAAGTGAAGTGATTTAGTGAGTGAAGAAGCTGCTATGAGAAGAAGATCGCAAAAACATAGAAGAGACTATAAAACGAAAGGAATATTAAAAGTATATTATACAAGTAAGGAAGAACTAAGAACGTATGCGAACGAGTGTTTTAGCTCGTTGGCCGGTATGGCCGCCAGTATGCCGGTGCAAGCCTTTTGAATGGCCGCTACGTCTGCATAACGCTTTCCTTTCATGGACAAATGCATTTTTATGAAAAGGGAGAAGTAGCACGGTGCCATATCAGGTGAATACGATGAGTGGTTAATGGTTGAAATGTGATTTTTGGTCAAATAATCGTTCACAAGCGTCGAATCAAACGTTGGATTTTTGGTCAATTTGAGCGGAAAAAACCGTGCAAACACCTTTCGTAAGCCCAAATGTTAGGTCAAAATGCAATAAATCGATGTTTTGGAGATGTTCAATTCCATATTCATGAATTTCAATGATAAGTTCGGCTGATTTTTGATGATTTCACGCACAGTTTCGATGGAATTTCTGGTGATCACGGATTCACGGAGGTCAGTTATGTCCTCACGACCACTTTCAAGATGTTGAAACCACTCGTGCACTCTGATACGGGATAGGCAATCATCATTAAGTTGTTTCATCAATTGAAACGTTTCGGCAAAAGTTTTACCAATTTTAAAACAAAATTTAATATTGGCTCTTCCAATTCCATTTCATTTCACTTCCAATCAATAATATGTCATGAAATTCTCACTGAACAATCGAGATTCTAACGCACTAGTCGACAAAAATAGATGGCGCCAACAGGGAGTGTTTACTTTGGAACGCACCTTGTATTATGTGGCGCTATGGAATGTTTTCGTCCAATTTTATCAATTTTAGGCACAAAGATATACTGTTCTGAGTAAAACACGTTCTCTCATTTTCACTGAGTTATCTCACAGCTTGTCCGATTTATGCGGTATAATGCCACCTGATAGTATCAAAATCGTCATATTGGGTATATGGGAGCTAAGTGAAGTATTGACCCAATAAAACTCATTGTACACAGATACATAACTTTGTCAGGGAAAGATTAGCACTGAAATTCGATTATATATCTCACACATTGACCGCTATTTGCAGTAAAATGTGAACTACAACTATTGCATAAGTACTAAAATCCAAATATTCGATTCATTAATTGCTTATTGATTTAAACATATAAAAGAGATGAATCAGACAGAATTTAAAATTGGATCACATGGGAAGTAGACGTGGTTGCATTTAGCTTCTTGTGAACCCTTTTATTCCATCTCGTGTATAAAATTGTACGTCTTATAGTATTTTGGAGTCATGGCGTTTCGACTGACTTTGAGAGCGATTTTAAATGGTGTGAGTAAAATAAACACTTAAATATATTTCCTTAAAGTTTTTCTTTTAAATAATAGTATTTTAAGATGACTGAACATACTCAATATTATGCTGTGTATTCTACATATATGAATGTGCACGCGCTTTTAAAGGAAAGCTGACCAGTGAGCGCATGCAAATTAATTCTAATAAATTTAATTGTATCTACGCTACACAAGGTCTTCCTCTACATGTACAGTGGGGCATGTTAGAATGGAGCAAAGAAATGAAAAAATATTCGATAACGGAAAATAATAGTTAAATGCCCGAAAAATATGAATCGAACAACTAAAATGCATATAAAGAATGTGTTTTAGATTTTTGATATTATCCAAGCAATGTAGTCAGATATATTTATTTAATTTTAGCTTGTTGTACTTAACTTTATAATGGAATTTAATTTTTGAAAACTCAATTCTTTGTTAAAGAAGGTTTTGTGCTTTTAATATTACAATTAAAAACTCATACATTAGATTCTTAATATCCAGAAAATAGTCTCTTGTTTCATTTTTCAATATCAAGTATCCATTGTGCTTTTCACGAATCTTCAATTTGTATATTTGCAATTCTTATTTCAATTTTCTTCAACGCCAAGTCTTAAATGTCTGCAAAAATCATTCATAAAACAGAGTTTATGAGAAAAAATTGCATACAGCGTCTGAAAAAGAAACCCGTATTTTTTACTCACAAATAATAGAGAAGGTTTTTAACAAGAAAAAACAAACAACTTTTCTCCGGTGAAAAGATATTACGTATGACCCCGCAATTTTTCACTAAATTAAAGTTCATAAACGTTTCCTCCGAACTGCGACAAGTTTCATTTCCGATAATTATTACTACCTCCTGTAGTGCCCACTTGAACCAGTATATATATGTAGATATATATGTATGTATAATATAATTTCTTTTCAAACAAATTTTCATTTAAATGTATCACTTATCCAGAGAAAGAAAGTGTAGTAAAGAAACGAGCAATTATTTATAACGATCATCATATTGGTTAGCCATGGCGTATACGTAACCTACGTACGTATGTACATCAGCTGGCTACGAATTTTAAATTATGTTTGTAAATTTAAGCGAGAAATTTTCTTTTCGTATATATGTACAAGTACATATATACATCTTTGTACTCGTATACAGTTACACAAAGTTATGACTTTAGAGGATTTATTTTATTTTATAGCAAGAAAATATGTGCGTACAATGTACATACATACATTTTAGTACACATTTAGCACACCCATGTATATATATATGTATGTAAATGCGAATACTGTCCACTATATGTACAGTGCGTATACGTAATTTCTTTTGTTCGGTATAATAAAACTAATGGCTATGAAGACGAAGCATTCGGAATAAAATAATATAAGTACATTATAAAATATGATTATGAATACATTAAAAAACTTTTCATTAATGGAATACTAAAGTATACTGCCTTTTGATTTAATAATTAATTAGTAAATTAATATCTATTTAAAACTTAAACAAGTAAGGAAGGACTAAGTTCGGGTGTCACCGAACATTTTATACTCTCGCATGGTAAAGTGATAATCGAGATTTCATTATACGTCATTTACATATTTTTCAAATACCGTATTTTTGTAAAGTTTTATTCCGCTGTCATCATTGGTTCCTAATGTACTATATATTATACAGAGAAGGCAACAGATGGAATTCAAAACAGCGTTAGATTGGAAGAAGGCGTGGTTGTGAACCGATTTCACCTATATTTCGTACATGTCATCAGGGTGTTAAGAAAATATTATGTACCGAATTTCATTGAAATCGGTTTAGTAGTTCCTGAGATATGGTTTTTGGTCCATAAGTGGGCGAGGCCACGCCCATTTTCAATTTTTAAAAAAAGCCTGGGTGCAGCTTCTTTCTGCAATTTCCTCCGTAAAATTTAGTGTTTCTGACGTTTTTTGTTAGTCGGCTAACGCACTTTTAGTGATTTTCAACATAACCTTTGTAAGGGAGGTGGGCGTGGTTATTATCCGATTTCTTCCATTTTTAAACTGTATATAGAAATGCCTGAAGGAAACGACTTTATAGAGTTTGGTTGACATAGCTATAGTAGTTTCTGAGATATGTATAAAAAACTTAGTACGGGGCGGGGCCACGCCCACTTTTCCAAAAAAATTACTTCCAAATATGCTCCTTCCTAATGCGATCCTTTGTGCCAAAGTTCACTTTAATATCTTTATTTATGGCTTAGTTATGACACTTTATAGGTTTTCGGTTTCCGCCATTTTGTGGGCGTGGCAGTAGACCGATTTTGCCCATCTTCGAACTTAACCTTCTTATGGAGCCAAGGAATACGTGTACCAAGTTTCATCATGATATCTCAATTTTTACTCAAGTTACAGCTTGCTCGGGCGGACAGACGGACGGACAGACGGACGGACGGACAGACAGACATCCGGATTTCGACTCTACTCGTCGCCCTGATCACTTTGGTATATGTAACCCTATATCTGACTCTTTTAGTTTTAGGACTTACAAACAACCGTTATGTGAACAAAACTATAATACTCTCGTTAGCAACATTGTTGCGAGAGTATAAAAATGACGCTGGCTCTTGTGGAAAGGAGTTCATTTGATATCATAATTAAATAACTAAATAATTACTTAATGCAATCACTGAGCAAACAGCGTGATATATGAACTCTGTCGCTTCCAGTTGATTACATGAGCAATGTAGTGTAAAGTTACTTTTAAATGAAATTTTCAAGCGATAATCATTTATTTACATTTTGAGTACATGCAGGTAACTTTTTTGGTCGACGACAACACAGAGCAATAAAAGCACTAAAAGCCTTTAACTTATTTATAGAATAATGTGGGAAAAATAATAAAGCAAAAACTCGAAACGTGGGTAACTTTAAGGGGGTTATGAAAGGTTATAGTTTAACAAATTCTCTGTATGGTAAAACAAACACTTTATACTTAACTATATACGTTTAGTTATAAATGAACTAGATCCCAAAACCTAGAATCATTTTAAGTTAATAAGGCCTTTTACTTCACGATCTGCTTATATGAGTTTAAAAAGTGCATTTTTTCTCTTAGGAAAATGGATAGAGCATTATAAAAAGTACAATAACGTAGATTTTCTGTTCAAACCAAAGCTTAAACGTGTAAAACAGAAACAGCTCGATATTATCTGCTATATTAATACTCACATATATTAGTAATAGCGCATCCGTAGCACTTCATTTGCTTGTCAAATATACTTAGTGCAACACTAGATATGTATGTATGTACATACATTACTTCACGAATATAAATACATATATCTAGCATTTAAATAGTGACTGCCGAACACGTTGAAATATGTTTTAGAAATTTTGCACAATTTTATCATGCCATTTTATGCTAAGCTCATTCAATTTTCAAATGCATTTACACATAGTTATGTAATAGAATTATGGTTTGGGGCATGTAAGATTATTTGTACTGTTATGAATTGAGTTCAAACAATTTTTATTTCAATTTTAAAACTTTGTACATACCATTACCAGAGAGATAGGGGAAATTTAAGTGAAGCGACAAAATTCATGTGCACTTTTATTTTCAACAAAAAATCACAGAATAAAAGTTTATAATTTCATTAAAAGTGTCAACTTGAGAGAAGCTAATATACCCTTCACAGGTGCATTTCTTTTAGTAACTATGTGTTCAATTTGTATGGAAGCTATAAGCTATAGTAATCCGATCTGAACAATTTCTTTCGATATTATATTATTTCTATGAACAATAAATCATACAAAATTTTGTGAAGATAAGTACATTGTCAAATATGAAAGTTTTCCATACAAGAACTTGATTCCGATCGTTCAGTTTATATGGCAGCTATATCTTATAGTGGTTCGATATCGGCAGTTCCGACAAATGAGCAGCTTCTTGAAGCGAAAATGACGTTTGCAAAATTTCAAAACTTATCTTAAAAACTGAGGAACTAGTTCGTATATATGCAGACAGACGGAACGACAGATAAACGGACAGATGGTCGGTGGCTAAATTGACTTTGCTCAACATACTGATCATTTATATATACACTTTATAGGGTCTCCGACGCTTTCTTCTGGGTGTTATAAACTGCGTGGCAAACTTAATATACCCTGTGCAGGGTATAAAAACTATAGGAAAAATCAATATGGCTTTTTAGGGAGAATGTGATTTAATATAATGTATTTGACAAAGATTTTTTATGATCAAGCATTTATGCTTTATTTTTTTTCGCCGAAGAGTTCATTTTTCTACGATTTTTCTGTGAACTACTGGAGCATATTTTTCTTATTCTTAATTGGCGTAGACACCGCTTACGCGATTATAACCGAGTTAACAACAGCGCGCCAGTCGTTTCTGCTTTTCGCTACGTGGCGCCAGTTGGATATTCCAAGCGTAGTCAGGTCTTTCTCCACTTGGTCCTTCCAACGGAGTGGAGGTCTTCCTCTTCCTCTGCTTCCCCCGGCGGGTACAGCGTCGAATACTTTCAGAGCTGGAGTGTTTTCATCCATCCGGACAACATGACCTAGCCAGCGTAGCCGCTGTGTTTTAATTCGCTGAACTATGTCAATGTCGTCATATATCTCGTACAGCTCATCTTTCCATCGAATGCGATATTCGCTGTGGCCAATGCGCAAAGGACCATAAATCTTTCGCAGAATTTTTCTCTCGAAAACTCGTAACGTCGACTCATCGGTTGCTGTCATCGCCCAAGCCTCTGCACCATATAGCAGGACGGGAATTATGAGTGACTTGTAGAGTTTGGTTTTTGTTTGTCGGGAGAGGACTTTGCTTCTCAATTGCCTACTCAGTCCGAAGTAGCACCTGTTGGCAAGAGTTATCCTGCGTAGGATTTCCAGGCTGACATTGTTGGTGGTGTTTACGCTGGTTCCAAGATAGACGAAATTATCTACGACCTCAAAGTTATGACTGTCAACAGTGACGTGAGAGCCAAGTCGCGAGTGCGAAGACTGTTTGTTTGATGACAGGAGATATTTCGTCTTGCCCTCGTTCACTACCAGACCCATTTGTTTTGCTTACTGGGACATAGTACATTTCATTAATATTTCTGCGAAAATTCATGAATAATTGAAACTTCTATTTAAGTATGCTTATATATTTTTAAATATATATCATTCGCATTTTTTCAAGCTCCAGCATTTTCAAGGCAAAGTACCGCAGATGTTACTCAAAGTCAAATAATCCTTTTGATATGATCTAGAAAGCTTAAACGTTTTTTTAAGTAAGAAGTTTTCACATATATCTGTCAATTTTCATACCATTTCCCATTTCTTTTATTAATTCTCACTTCGCGCAAACATTTTTGACTCTGAGAGACACATTCTAGCAAATATCTTCGTGGTTATGCATACATTATTTTATAAGCTGTTTCAATTTTTCTGTTAATGTTATAGAGAGTTATCATCAACTTATAAATTTATTTTTTGAATTTTGAGTTTAGGAACTCAAACGCTATTTCTTTCCATTATCTTACTTATGCCACTTATTTCATGATTTGAGTATATTCTTGCTTTTTCTGTAGTTCCCTATACGCACCGGTTGGCGGAGAGGATGCACTATTGTGTTGTGTGTCAGCAAAGCTGCATTGTACTGCTTGAGTATAAAAAAATTGAATAAGGTCAATTTGTTGGAATCTCAATAAAAATTTTAAGAAGCTGACGCATTTCGCTGCTTTATTCTCTTTCGCCGATACTTTTTCATCCGTTCCCTTTCTTTTACAGAGCATTGTTTTTATGTTATCTTTTGTAGAGCTATACACGAGTCATGCACCTAAACCCTATTATCATAAAAACCACCTATAAAAAGACTTTGGCTCACGAGCTACGTGGAAACTGTTGGTCTACATTTTGAATCTTGTTTTTTTAGGGACACCATAAATTAAAGTTACTAGCACTTAGGTATTTAAGTGGCAATTTGGGAAGAAAGAGGGGAGAAATTAAATTAATAATCTCACTTATTTACTGCAGCTCACATATTTATACACTTGTACCTGTTAAAATATTCCCCACGAAATGTGGCAATGAAAGATAATACCTAAATGTGAGATAAACTTGCATTAGAAAATCAATTTCGCAGAAGTTCACACACAATTTTATTAGAGCAAGTGAAGCAGTCAAAAGACATGAGTTTATCTGTTACATACACACATGATGTTTGCATGCAACTATGTATATAGTACAAAAGGATGCGCCTTTATGAGAAAGCGTTGACGCACAAATACATATGCATGTTTGGGCACAGATATTTGTGTTCAACTAGTATATAATGTAGGAATGTAGTACAATATACCAAATATTCGTGTAGACTCATTCATTCACTATCACCTTCAATGAGCAACCGCATGTCTTAACCAAAGTATTCTGGTGCCGACGATCTGTTTCAGCAACACCACTAGCTAACCGAATATATCACCACTTTATCTATGTGTTATGAACACTTGGCTGACCACTAATTGGTGTTTCCGCTGCAACTGAATTTGCGACAAAAGCTTTAACACTCGAAAGCATACGCACACATGCGTGCAATTATTTAATTTTAAATATAGCAGAGTGTATGTATTCGATTTTCTTAGGAGAAATTTTTGAGGTGATGCTTTTTTATATCAATATCTTCAAACTGGAGATGAAGGGCTTTGCGCTGTATTTACCAAGTTCGAATGTTTAGCATAATAAGCTAACTTACAGAAAGAAACTGATTTATAGGTAGTTGCCGGTATACTTGCGTTGGATACTAAGTATAGCAGAAAATTATTTTGCGAATGTCTCCTACAACCATTATACAAGGTCTGTCGCAAAAGAAACAGGACTGTTAAGAAAAACAACAAAAGATTAATATTTTTCAAAAGTTATATTTTTTTATTCAAAGTAGTTTCCTTGTGCTTCGATACAGCGTTGAGCCCAGTCAATTAGCATTTCAAATGAGTGTTTAAGGTAATTTTTCGGAATGCTCTTGAGAATATCGGTCGTCGCCTTTTGGATAGCTGAAATGTCCCGAAACCAGTGTGCTTCCATGGGCAAATGAAGTTTTCCAAATAGGTAAAAATCACAGGGTGCCAGATCAGGTGAGTAGGGTGAGTGATTAATGGTTAATATGGAGTTTTTTTTCAAAAAATCACTGACAAGCGTTGACCGATGACACGGCGCATTATCGTGCAACAGGCGCCAGGACCCTGCCTCACGGTATTGTGGTCGAGCACGACGAATGCGTGACAAAAGACGCTTCATAACACCAAGGTAAAACACAGCAATAATCGCTTGGCCAGGTGGGACGAACTCTCGGTGTACTATACCCTCGGAATCGTAAAAACAAATCAGCATTGTCTTTATTTTTGACTTCTGAAGACGACCGACTTCTGATCGTCACAGAGGTCCTCACGACCTTCTTGGAATCGCTTAAACCACTCATGCACATTACTACGGGATAGGTATTGATCACCATAATCTTTTTTCATCATTTGAAATGTTTTAGTAAACGTCTTCCCAAGTTTAAAACAAAATTTAATATTTGCTCTTTGTTCAAAATGCATTTTACGACCGATGACCAAAAGCTGCTGTCACTTTTTGATCGATAACATCGCCGCTTGTAGTTATCTAATTGTCTTAACATTTTTACGAAATGTCAACAAGAGATCAAACTTTTTATTTCAATACCAACCAATAGGTGGCGCCACCAGAAACAGTTATATTTAAAAAGTTCTGTTTTTTTTGCGACAGACCTTGTATTTGAAAACGCTGATAACAGACCCATTTCAATGACGTTTTCGAATATTAAAAATTGCAGTATTCTGATATAACAGATATTCGAATATGGGTGAAAACAATGGTTATTGGTTACAAAATGCAGACTGCGAACGAACTTGCCTACGGTAGTCGATATCCAAATTTTAAATCCGTGGCATGTCCATTTTCGCTTTTGATGCTAATACTTTACTTTAATAATGATCTAAGTATTATTCGCCATTACGTTATTATACAGAGTATGTCATTTACTAACACCAGCGCTGCCCAATTTATTGTGCGCTTATAATTGGCATTGCAATTAACAGAATTGTTAAATGAGTCAGCTGAAAATTTTACTCTCTGACTAAAATTTCCATATTTTAAGCTATAGTAATAAAATTTCAGCAGCACCAAAGGTAACTTAATTATGCTTCTCACTAATTTTGCACCTATTTGCAATTACTAAGTTAGTGCTCAGCACACAGTTTGCTTGTTGCTTTTATGTTAATTAGTGTGTGTGTGGGCAGCCCGGTATATGTTGATTTTTGTTTCAGTATATTATATCAATGTGGATCTAAGTTGCATTTGTCGAACCGTATATCAGCGTGTGTAACTAATTTATTCATAGATGCAACTGACCACTGTGATGAATAACAAAATGGCTACATTAATTAATATATAATAACATTACAGGAAGAGGCGCGGTTTTCAAAATATTATTATGCTGTCGTTGTATATTATGGAAAGGTAAAAATATATAACAATATGAAACAAAAACACATTATTTGAATAAAGCTCTTTTCATGTATTCAACATAGTTGCCATTAATGACGAAGCACTTGCTATAGCGTATTTCCAGCTTTTTCATATCGTTTTCATAACAGGTTGTCTCTGATAGTTTTGAAAAGTCAGACCAGGCTTTTAAATGCGCACGAAATTTAAAGCTTATCTTTGCTATCATTGGCCATTAAGAAACGTTTTTTTAATAAAAGATATATCTACAACATTCCTTTAGAGCCCAACAGAACACAGCTTATATTTTTCCCCAAATTAACAGCAAATATTTATGCTACCCTAGCCATAAGCCGTCGACAAAATGAACTAATACCCGTGGAAAAAAGCATTTCATTGAGATCTTATGTCTCCTTCCAATAAAAACACAAAAAATCAAATAGTTACAAGAGGGCATAATTATGCCAAAACGTCTACCCCGAACTTAGAATTTTTAATATTAAGCGTATGAAAATAATCTGTGAAGAAATTTATGCAAAAGGAAGGTGAGAAACAATGAAATGCAAGGATGTGCAAAAAAATGTTTTACATGCCAGATTTCATTCTTCTTTTCTTTTTTCATTCTTTTTAATTTTTCACTTCATATCGCTTTGGGGCGACTCCCGTCTACCTTTATTTATCCAAGCAACAACGGCAACAAAGAACATAAGAAATGTATGACAAAATGCCAAAAGTGCAACAGAATTTGCTTTGCCAGACTTTGTTAATTTAAATTCAAGTTTACATATCTTCATTTCTGAAGCAGTCGGAAGAAAAGTTTTATTATTTACTGAATGTTGATATTAAAAACTCTTTGAAATAACATTTTATATTTCTTACATTGGGAAGTTTTTTTGTATTGCCTGATTGGTTGGACTACATTCTTATGTGTACGCTGGCCTACAGATTTCTAGTAATGAATATTCTATCATATAACATACATACTATATGTGCATATTCAAACAAAAAATAAGTCTACATGCCATTTACTACCCTTCATACAAAGAAACCACAAGTAAATGTTGGAAGCTACATATTGTGTATGTTGAGAGCAAACGAGGAAGAAAAAGCTCAGCTGCCATCGAAGCAAACGCGAACAATGAAAAGAAGCTCACTAATTGAAATTGCTGAAATTATTACATCGAAATTACAGCTGAGCTAAACCGATGAAAACAATGGGGCAGCAAGCAATTAAATTTACACGCGCTTATGTTAAAAGACTCGTAAAATGTCAATCATTTCACTCAAATGTACGTCAACAGCAGCCACTAAAAATCACAATTAAATCCGCAGATTGTTCAATTTGCAGAGAAATTTTCCACAAAAAGGAATAAGACCAGACAACAATTAAATTATTTCAAGTGACACATTTTCTCTCCCTCTTTTTTCTATACTCCCTCTTACTGCTACTCAGGCACCAAAAAGTAGGGACTACAATACCATATGCATTTATAATACCTCAGTTGAATAAAAAAGGACAAGAACAAGAACAAGAGAAAACGTTAACTTCGGCTGCACCGACGCTAATATACCCTTCACAGGTGCATTTCTTTTAGTAACTATGTGTTCAGTTCATATGGAAGCTATATGCTATAGTAATCCGATCTGAACAATCTTTTCGGAGATTACATTATTACCTTAAGCAGTAATCCATGCCAAATTTCGTGAAGATACCACGTCAAATGCGAAAGTCTTAAATACAAGCCTTTGATTTCGATCGTTCGGTTTATATGGCAGCTATATGCTATAGTGAGCCGATCTGAACAATTTCTTTTTATATTGCATTATTTCTATAAACAATACCTCTTACCAAATTTCGTGAAGATATGTCGTTAAATGAGGAAGTTTCGCATGCAAGCACTGGATTCCGATTGTTCACTTTGTACGACAGCTATATGTCATAGTGGTCCGATATCGCCATTTTCGACAAATGAGCAGCTTCTTGAAGAGAAAATGACGTTCACAAAACGATATCTTAAAAACTGAGGGATTAGTTTGTATATATACAGACAGACGGACGGACGGACATGGCTAAATCGACTCAGCTCAACATACTGATCATTTATATATATACTTTAAAGGGTCTCCGACGCTTCCTTCTGGGTGTTACAAACTTCGTGACAAACTTAATACATCCTGTTCAGGGTATACAAACTATTTGGTTAATGGTGTTCTCTTACTCTCTTATTTGTGCTCGTGCATCTCTACCCCGCGGTCACGGAAATCACACACATCTCTCGTACGATAACCTGTTATTTTTTATGGCAACCCATTTAAGCATTTTCATGTGCACCAGTTATATTGGAAATTTGATTTCAAGGAACATATTGCCGAAAATATAGCCTAGTTATCACTGATAATGACAATAAGTTCCTCGAGAAAGTTTTCTATACAATCTCTGCACATCAGCAAACGGCGTGAACCCAAGTTTTTCCAATTCTCCCATGGGCATTGAAAGTTTTGTGTTTGGTATGTTGATTTTACTGTCCCATTCACAATAATTTGACTCTTTTATAATAAGCGTTTGTCGATCAGAAAA
Source organism: Bactrocera tryoni (assembly GCF_016617805.1). Lineage (NCBI taxonomy): Eukaryota > Metazoa > Arthropoda > Insecta > Diptera > Tephritidae > Bactrocera > Bactrocera tryoni. The sequence goes on from NC_052502.1 coordinate 20,767,111, forward strand.
TCTGATCAAGTATATATATATATATAGATATGCATTACTTATTGAGATTTGAATACGATCGATAAAGTGAAACAATCTCGTTATGAACTAACCTTATCCACCGGATTCGTGAATATTTGGCCCCTAAGTGTAAGCTATGAGTCAAAATGTGGTTCGCTGAAATATTTCCCTTAAATGAGGTGCTCAAGATGAAAAGAAATGTCTGTTTTGAAAGCTACGAAAATTCGCTTTACCTAACTGGTATCGCAATACATATAAAAGGACCAGGGCAACAAGACTTCTTTTAATACTTTTCTGTCTATGAGTATGTAAAACTGCAAAATATCGATATAATTAATCACTTGGAACGAATAATTTTTAACTACCGCCGCTTCCCGAGATTTCATAAAACTGATTATAAATAAACGTGTGTCATTGATCTCCATCCAATTAATTTTTATCGCTTATTTAATATATAATGTGGCAACGAAAGTTAGAATATATTTATTGTACATTTTTCTTTAAGAAATATTTATTATACCTGTATTGATGGCACGATTTTACGCCTCTTAACAGAAGATTAATTTTATTTACTTTTTTCCCCCACACCTTTTCTTCACAGAAAAAAAAATTGGATAAAGGAAACCCAAGCAAAATATCCTCTTCACTCATACTCCAGCAATTTGTCGTAATTATCAATTCTGCTCAAAACGCAGACCCGACGAGAAACACACAACCAACTAAACATTGAGTTCCTGTGGTCTAACGCACACACTTTCACTATATACCTTCGGCGGACTTTCACATTATTGTGAAGCCGTAAGCAAACAAATCATCGCCAAATACGAGGAAACCAATAGGATCCGAAACTTGCTTCACAATAAGAGAGATTTCACACTGAGTCCGACGGCGCCCGTTGTGGTTGCGCTGACGACATCGTTCGTTGCAATGGCAGTGCTGCCGGGAGTTTGAACAACGCTTTCGACCGCATGAATGGATAATGGTTTGGGCACTAGCGCAAGCTTCACCGGATCCCCTGAACAAGATGACGCAGCGGTGGGTTATGATGTAAACTCCTCTTTGCCGCGGGATAGTCTATACGTATTTGAAATGAACCCAGGGAAACACGTTGTGTCAACCATTGTGCTTGCATTTTTCGGCATTATCGGACTCGCGGTCCAACTGGAAAATGCTTAAATTATGAAAATCGAATGTGTGGCGCATACAGTGTTTGCGTACGTGTGTTGACTGACTGAACATATTTGCTCTTGCTCATTTGGATAACTGACCATAGAGACCCATATTTTTGTATTTAACAAGTGAGTGTAAGCAGTGGGTGTATCCGATAACAGCTTAATAGATCTGCGGTTGAAGCACATAATTTTACAACCAGCATTTATGGCAAACTCAGTGAAAAATATTGTGATAGTGGGACAATTGGATGGTGTCAAAATTGGATATTTTTGAAAAATTTATGATTTGTCATAATTCTACATTTAAGAAACATTAATCAGATACGTTGACTTTAAATAAAGTTTTCAAGTATGTTTGGACAGTAATAAAATTTGTAGTATCTGTCAGTTTAATTAAACAACTGATATTTCACAGAATGCTCATAAATATTTGTACAAAAGCTCAGTTCAAAATGCCACAAATCATTGAAATAGAGGGGAAATTTTCATTTAATTCGAATTTCATCCACACCATATTATCCGTATCCCAGAGAGTCTTCTTTTTGTCCGAATTCGAGAGAATGTTCACTGAAAAGGTTGTCACAGAAGAGTACACTACAATATTCAATTCAACTTCTATCTTTGCCAAACATATATTGGCATTTTAAAGAGAGAACTTAAAATAGTATTATAAAGTGCTACAAAATTATTTGAGTTCTTTGTCTACATTTAAAGTAAATACAACAAATGTTTCAGTAGAAAAATGTGTAATAAATCAATGCCTAAGTAGCACTCAGCGGTGCGAGAGTGTGCGTTCGTGCCAACGCTGAGGACCTATAAGTACTCAGATAAACTAGAATGTATGCAATTGGACGCATATATACATATTAGATTGACTACGTAAAGGAGCTCATCAGGTGTTTGGCTACAAGCCAATCGCTCTTTGTTGAGCTCCTACATTATTTCAATGGCAAGTTGGAAGTCAAGGTCATTCAATAATAGTTTTTTCTCTTTGCACTTTCTTTCTCTCTTTGTTTTGCAAGCCACTTCATCCAATAACCAATAACATTTTCCATGCTGAAGTGAGCAAGTGAGAACATCGAGGCGTGTAAATTCGATCTCGTGCTCCTGCAATAATAAGGTGACCACATTAAAAATAATACAAGTATATTGTGTATATACTAAAAATATATTATTAATAAATTAAATAAATTGTAAATAGTTTGTTTGAATAAAAAAACCTTATATCTACATATGTTCTTGTACATGCACATATGTATGTGTGTACGGTGTTCATTTCGCACCAAAAAGACAATATATGTATAATATTTTAGGGTTACTTGAATTAAAGAAAATCATCTCTGGTCATCTTCACATGCATACCTCTTCGATTTTGGGTGAAATCACAATTCTCAGATTTCACAAATACTTTGTTAATGCATATCCTCGAGGCGCACACTCAACTACTGTAATAAGTCGATATAGCAGTGCTATTCATTTCTTCATTATAACTTTTGAAAAAATTTACTGATCTCAAGGATTTTGGTGTCAATTAAAAGAAAAAAAGGTCAGCATGCAATAAGTATGCATCACTTATTTTCATAACGCACACAAGCGTGGTAGTTTAACGATAAGTATGTGGTAGTAAAAAACACGAATTTTAGCTGAATATAAGGTTCTTGTAGTGCTGTTATATAACAGCGAACACACACGGAATGTATTTTAAGAGCAAGGTAATGAGGACGTCCTTTCATCTTGTTTTAAGAAATAAAATTATTAAATATTACCGCAAAGTTGATATATTCTATTTGCTTTTAAAATATATGCTCCATACGTGGTTTGTTAATATTAATTAATAGATTTTTATAAAGCTGCAGACTTGTTCTTTCATTTAGTGGCGGCATGCATAAAATCGGTTCTATTTTAACGAAGTTATTCCTCTAAATGCGCTCGCAGTTTTTACTTCCGGTTATCTTGCGCCTGTCGCTGAAGCAGTTTCATGTCACCTGCGCCTTTGGGGTAGGCAATAGGAAAATCAATTTTCTCGCCGTGGTTACCTACTGGTCAGCTTTGATCGCCTGGTAGAAATTGATCATTTGTGCTTCATCAAAAGGGCGCCTCCGCTTGACTGGGGTGACCAGATAAAAAAAAAGTTTACATATTCTATAGAAAAAAATGCTGCTGAGTTTTCGCTTATTTTTTTGGGTTTTAGTGCCAGAAATTAATATTTATAATTTCTAATATAATTTTAATATTACTATTTAGCTATAAATGTAGAAAACCTTATCACTAACTCAGTCGATATTCAGTGAAACAATTTTTTCGTTTTGGTTTCCTTATTTTAATAGTCTTTTGTTGTTAACATAACTTTCCTTTTACCTTACTTACTTATTTAGCTTAGGTTATTTACATCCATTTTCTATTAATTAAGGTAAATTATTTTAAAATGTGTTTAAAAGTTCATTTGTGTTTTTTTTATTGTTTTGCTAATAATATTTACATATGTATTTATTTTTATACAATATAATGAAAATTAGAATGTGATGGCTTTTGAATTAGTTCCAGATGCCACATTATCGATATCTCTCATCATACGTCAACGGTAAAGTTATGGCTGTTAAATTTCTTTTGCGTTTCTCCGCCTGTTGGTCTGTTTACAGCTTAATTATTTTTGATTTGTTATGTTCCCAGGGTAAAGGGTACAAATGTTTCATGAGCTAAAAGAAAAAAATATATATTACTATATTATATATTTATTATATTCTCTATCATTTATTTTATTTATGCCAAAAGAAATACTGCAGCATTTTATATTCTATATTTATAAGAATACCGAAAACAGTTAGAGCGGAAATACTTAGAGAGATTTTTGTAAAAACTGAGAAAAGAAAAAATTCTCTGTAAATTCTAACACACTTTAACTGACAATTTAAAAATGTAAGAAGAAATTATTTTTCTACAAATTCTTTGTTGTAAATAAGTATATTTATTCAACTGGCTACTTGAAGCATTCGATGTTCTATTGCAAAAATATTCTATGAGCACTCTCAACTTACTTAAGGACATTTGAACAGATACCACTTTAAAGCAACGCATACAAGCATTTAGATAAATATATTTATATGCTCGAATTGAGCCCGTAACTTCCTTACATCATACGCACATTGTTCGGAAAATGCTCATGCCGAATAATGATAAACATCATAAATAATATTATATGTAGCTTATCTGCCAGGAGTGAGGCGAAGCAAAATAATGTGGAACCTCACTGACATTAGTTTTGGTCGAAAACGATTGCAACTCTTAATAGAGAATTATTTGTACTCGACTGATTCCTTTCGTTCAGCTGTGAGTTATCAGAATTCCTCATGCAAATATTTGAAATTTGTTTCATACTCAAGCTGGTAAATGACTGGACATTAATGGCACACATACAAATAAAATAATGAGTAGCGGCTTACTGGAATCGATAATGTGAATTTTCCTTTCCATATGTTTAGTATTAGTATCTTATGTGCATTGGCTATAAAGTTTTATGACGAATGTGTTTACGAAATTCTTGTATTTGTTTAAATAAAGAATGTTTACAGTCTATAAATGATTCAATACAATTGTTCTATGTATTATATGGTTGGCTTTGTTTCAGACCGCTTGACGACTGTAGTGTCTTTCAAAGAGAAATGATAGCTATTAAGGTAGTGCGGCTATTTTTAAGGATGTGAGCAAACACTTCGATGGCAGAGCTGTTATACAGGCAAATAAAAGAGTTTTCTCTTCACGCACTTGCTATACGCTATAGTGATCAGAAAATTTAGCTGTTTGGCAGCGGATCTATTCAAGGTAAGCAGGCACCGTGCTTGGCCAGTGCTTAGGTGACTCTCGCGTCTAGACGGGGTGATACAGGTGATTCAGTGGAAGCTAGCTGTTAGTTGGGTCTATATAAGCTAAGTAAGTACAGCGGGATAGTGCTTAGGTGACTCTTGTGTTTTGATATGATATGGTTTAAAAACCACTGCCACTGTGAAGGTTATCAGAGCTTTGGTGCAGCTGAAGTTAACATTTTTTCTTGTTTAATTTAATGTTTTTTACACCTGAAAGCAGCGAGTTGTGGCTAGTTGTAGAGTAAAAAAAATAATATGTAGCAAAGAGTAGAAGTGTAGTTTTCAAACTTTGGTCGCCAAAGCAACTAAACTGAGCTATAAAACTGGTAAGATGGCCTTTGCGGCAGGGAAGACGTTGGATTATAACTTCTTCTTTTCCGATTGTCTAAATCTTAATTTATCTTACATCCAACTGTAGGCTCTGCGTCGCTCTTGTCGTCTGGTAAATGTCGTCAACTAGTACATTATAAAATTAAATATGTAACGGTTTACCTATATGACAACTTTGTATAAAGTTCATCTGCTTCCGTTTCCGTTTTCGTTGTTAAGTGTAATTGAAAGTAAATAAGGCAAGCGGAGTTTGAACTTGTTATGTTGATAGAAATTGTGAGTAGGACGTTAAGAATTTTATATTAGGATTTATAAATATTTAATTGGTTAGTTTATCTTTGGAATGAGCTAATGTAATAGAACAATTCATAACTTTAAGCAAACAATAAATAATATTTAATTATTTTATGTCTTATTATATGATTTAAATCATGACAAATGTTACATATTCCCAATTAGTAACATTTTTTCTCTTTCAATGTGTTAATATTCACTCCACATGACTTATGTTAATATTAAAGTAATTTTGCACTGTAAAATAATTAAATTTTTTACTTGCGTGCATTGGTTTAGCAGCTTAAGCATATAAATCAAAAGATATGTGATTATTAATCATCTTGCACGACTGCCACACCTCAAATGCTAGGTTACGTATACGGCACCATCAACCCAGCTAATGTAAGGTGAAGTTAGCTCATACAATATTCTCATGTTTTCTAAATCACAAAAATTAAATTACTTATGCGATTAAATATGATCGGCATCAGTTCATTACGGATTTGCCTTGGTGTTAGGCATATACAGCACAAACTGATTATAATATAATAATTGCTATTATTTCGTAGAGATCAGTCTGGTAAGACATACTACTTATAACATAAGACATATTGCTTACCAACTCCAAAAATGTTTAAACATTATTGTTACGATTGCGTAAGCTTTAGCTGTTGAGGCTGATCAACTTTTGATAGAATTAAATTTAAAATAAGGTTTTTTATAACTAATTGAGCATTAGCATTAACTTTAACTAAAAGTGGACACTATTCGTAAACTTAATATATTATTTCTATTTTTTATTATTATTAGAAACTCGACTTATTTTTTTTCTTTTATTCAAGGATAAACATACATTTTTATTTAGTATTCTTATTGAAAGATAATATGTTACAGTTACTCATTCATATTTTAAAAGTAGTTTAATTTGTAAAATATTTTACAATGTTTTATGAACGACCACATTGCTCAAATACTTCTATTTCGGTTCCCAACTGTGTCAAGGATTCGTAAAATAAATAACCCAAAACTTGAAAATTCCGCCAAAGTCAAGACATATTTTTTCTAAAGTGGCACTAAACTCTCATATCTGACACCACAAACTCAAGTTGTAAATAAATAGTATATCAATTTATTTACATACATCAAACATTGGCATTGCCTCTGCCTCTTAAAATTACAATTGAAATATGAAACTGATTCAATAAATTATGAAACCCAATGCAAAAGGCATCCTTTTTTCGAAATAGATATTAAGGACAAAGGTTCATATGGCCGTTTGAGCTATATTTGGTCACTTCTTGGTAGTAGGATAGAAATAAATTTATATGCTGGCAGATATGCATGAATGATATGTTTGTGCTTAAGTTGTTTTTGAATTACCTTTTAGATATGAATGACCTCTCTTGTTCAATTTTAACTATAAATGTGCGTACAATGGTATATGTTTTTAAACTTTTGCATTTCCGTAATATTATTTTAAAATTATGTTAGTGTTTATTATGTTCTTTTGTACCAAACAAACAACACTTTTTATACCCTGAACAGCGTATGTTACATTTGAACTAAAGTTTGTGACACCCAGTAGGAAACTAAATACATAAGTTGTCAGTGCTTCTGTCTGTTCGCTTGCATATTTTCCGTATATATTATTAAAAAAACAATTCTAGCTTAAAGCTGCCATACAAATTCGCTGAACAAAATCAAATTATTGTGAAGAAAACTTAAACCTGTGATGGGTATTACATGACAGCTTTGATGTAGCCGAAATAAACGCTTTCTTGTTTGATTAAATTTTTATACCCAGTATAATAGTAATGCGTAACTTTTGTGTTCTTCTAAAAAGACATAAAATAAAAACAAATTAACTTTTGATTTCAGTCTATGCAAGAATTATAAACTGCATACTAATGAGAAATCAGGCATGCATTCTGAGAGATTTCGTTGCTTCATAAATACATAAATGTTGTAAAAATTCAGGCAAACTATAACCTTAAATGAAGTTCACGCTCAAATGGATACGGTTACTTGTTATATTTCTTAACATACATAATTAATCTTCCAAACATAATTTATGTTTATACCATATTCAGTACTGAATATCATTGATTATTGTCCTAAGTCATGCTTTAAGAAATGTGTATGCCATCCATTTCATATGAAAATAAAAAAGGAATTCATGTAAAGGGCATTCATTCATATAAAGTGTTTGACTCGTCACCATTTAATAACTTTCCTTAACTTTTGCAGAGGCGTGAAATAGCAAAAAATCAAAAATCTTTTTCGTTCCCTTTTTCACCCAAGTAAAGATGAAATTCTTTTTAACAAATTTTGTAAGTTTTTGAAGTGTGAAAAAATGCAAAATGAGAAATGTAGCAGAGCAGAGCCAACTTCTCGGCCTTGGAATAACTGCCAGGGAAAGTAAACTATGTATCTATAAGAGCTGTTCTTTGACATATGAAATGAAATATTTACGACTGAGTTGCAGAAAGTGTCTAAGGGCTTTTAGAAAACGAACTTTTTTCTCTACTTTTTATGTCATAATTTAACCGAAAGATGTGAATAGAAGTTTCTATACCAATATTACTCATTTATTTACATACTCTAATTTCACTATTTTTACAATGCAATTGAAACCTAAAAAGTTGCATAAAATTGAGACTGTAGTTTTGGAAGGTATAATGTAGTACCCGTTAGCAGACATCCAGATATTTGCCGTATCTAAGGATTCGTTAAATATGTGCTTAAGTTCATACTCATACTAGTTCATACTCTACTAAAGAGTCAATATGCTGCGTATATAAAGAATAACTTCCATGAACTGACGCAATATTTTGACAGCTTGTAATTGCATTAAAATTCCCGCTGAGTGCGTTACAAAAATGTCAGTGTCTTTTACATATACCACAAAATTATATTTATATCGAAGATGTGTATATATGTAAGTAGAACAACACTTTTTAAATCATAACACAACCATAACCATTCTGCATACACACAACTATTTTATTGAGTACCTCAAGCAGGAAAAGAAAAATTATGAGCATCCGGCAAAATGACAACATGAGTCAAGTAAAAGGTGATTGAGTTGATTAGCATGTCGGGTAACTTAAAAGGTAACAGAGCATGTGTTGACGTATGCACATCAAAACGTGCATGTTCAAACTTACATAAGCACATTTTATTTTTGTAAACACGAGGTTATTAGGTAAAATAATGTCGTTGAGAAACTGGTGGCTTTCTCAAAAATTTTGCATCTGACTTAAACGAAAAAATAAAAAAGTGATTTTCAACAAGCATTTCAAAAAGTTGTCAAAAAAATTACTTAATAATAGGCCTAAGTACTTAAATCGGTAATATGGTATAGAGGTAAGTGTAGTGTTTGCTATTGCTGTGAAACTAACAAAGAGCTTTCAGAAAATATTCAGTCCAATGAACAGCAAGTTCAAATATTTATTTAAAGTTAATTGGATACAAAGCACACACGTTTTGCATACAAAATTTCAAGCACATGTCAAAATCAATTAATCTAAATTGGAGAAGTGTCAAAAACATAAGTACACTACACTTACATAAGTGTTTGCAACTATCCCAGAGTTTAAGGGGGTACTCTCATGTGAACGCATACATTTTACCACTTTTTAGGAATTTTTTTTTTAAGCGACAACAAAATTCAATCATTTTAATTTTTTAATATATCTTTATTTGTATTTTGAAATGTACAAAAAATTATCATAATCAATTTCATTAAAAAATAAATGTCGAACTTCAAAAAAAAAGTCACGAAAATCTTGTTTTTTTTTTCGTTAAAAATCGTTCAATAAAATATGAAAATATTTTCGAAAATAAACAATTCTGGTAGGGACGATAACTATAAATGAGTAGAAGAACATGTGTAAATTTTAAAGCTATCGGGTGAATACTTTTTTTTGGGCCATGACAGTTTCAGAAAATGATGATTCGAGAAAAATGCATTTAGAAACGTAGCAGCTGCAGACTTGCCATGGCCCCTGGTAGACAGTCGCTTACAACACGTCGGCGACTATGAGTTGTAACTTATCAAATACTATGAATTTCGCTCTGAATTTTTCACAGCATGTTTTCAATAGGTTTTCTGTCATAATATTAAAAAAAAATCAAATTTTCGAAGTGATTACGTGAGAATACCCCCTTAAGGCAAACACAAAAACAGATTCCACCAGGTTCAAAATATTTCGAAGAAGGAAAGTTGTGTTTGTTTACATTTTCTCTTTAACCTGAAGTCAGGATTAGAATCGAAATAAATTTTTTTTTGTACTGTTGCATACAAAAATGCATAAAGCACAGCGTCGCAATATACTTGTATTTTTCGCTTTACCACGTTGATTGCAACATTGTAAATACCCCTACAAGCTTCCTGGAGACCCGAAATTGTCTTGTTTCATGTTAGTTTAACCCTGGTCGAGACCAACGGTCTGATACACTTAGTCGAGACCAATGGTGCTTGGCTAGGCCTAGGCTAGTTTACATACATTTGTATGGAAATACGTGTTGTATTTACGCTCATATATGTACAATATAGATACATTTTTGAAATTTCTTACCTCTCGATTTGGTTAAAATCAATTGTTCACGCTTGGCGTGGCAATAGCGTTCACAAAAAATGTAACATTTTGAGAAAAAATAAATTTTTTCTTTACCTTTTAAAACGCTCTAGCGTTCTAAAGTATTTGACCTAGGTGGGTCAAATAAATTGCACCGGTTAGGTAATTAAAAGAGGTTTCAGGAAATGTATAATTCGCTCCCACCGGGGGCGTGGCAATAGACGAAAATGGGTTTTTACCATGTCCCCCCTTTTGTTTCACTACAGTTGGTGGGGTATGGGGCCGGGGGGGATAAAAACTATTTTGCGAGTTAGTTCACCCATGGGTCTTTCAGGAAAGCCCTCAACCTCTCCTCTATCCTTACCAGGGCCGTGGCAATAGCGTTCACAAAAAATGTAACATTTTGAGAAAAATTACATTTTTCTTAACCTTTAAAACGCTCTAGCGGCTAAAGTATTTGACCTAGATAAACATACAAACCAATTTGAACATGTAACGAACATGAAAGCAGATAAATCAACCGTGCGAAGTGATAGAAAAGTTCATATATTTTCATACAAAATATATGGGGTCTAGCCAAGCACCATTGGTGCACTAAGGTGTAATATTATAATATCCTTTTTTCGTCCTTTTCGATACGATATCCTTGAATTTTTTTTCTGAATTCTATAGGCAATAAAATTCTAGGAAGCTACCTGGAAGCGCAAGTCGTTTGCTACACTCTTAATATATTTAAATTACATTTAAAAACAAAATATGCCTGGCCAGACCCGGGGGTCTCGATGAGGGTTAAATTTGTGCTTACATTACCATTTGTCTTTTCATTTGCAATGCAAAATCTGTCACCCTTGCTTTTAAATTGCAATTACTGCAGAATCTCATTTACATTTTTGATTAATGGTGGTTTGATCAATGGGTTAAATAATTTTTTTTTCTTAGACAATTTCATTGATTTTAAACAATTACACTCATATTTATAGCAATGGAGACTTAACCCTACTAAACTTCTTGGTAATTTAAACAGCGACATCAAAATATTGCCGGCAAAGAATGGACAAAAGGTTCCAATGGTCATTATCACGTGCGAACCGGACACTGAACTACAATTAGGAAAAGCACCACACACTCTTGCAGACTTGAACTTTGAAGGATGCAAACTTGTTTGGCGTCAGTGTAACTGACGGCACTCTCTGTGTTTGTATATACCATCGTCATTACATGCATAAATATGTGCACCCTTAATATTAGATGTTTGTAAAAGAATCTATGGTGTATTTATGTAAACGTATGTTGCTTAATTGTAATTCTGTGTTAAATTTTTCAAATTGCATTATCTGAAGGTTCAGAGTTCATTTGCCATTTTTCAAAGCTCAAATGTCAATCTACCATAGAGAGAAAACGTTTTTCTCATTGAAATAAAAAATTTGTAACAAGTTCTACTTAATATTAATAATAAGAACTTAACTTTTAGGAAGCTTCTCTATTCTATGTTCTTGTAAGCATTTAATTTTTATTGGAACATAATTTGGGATTTATCAGGTGAAGCATGGGAAACTCCGATTTGTTTTAAATATTCACTTTCCAGATTTTTTTTTTTTGAAATGGTACTTGAAAGATATCAGTCATTTACGGTGAAGATTCTTATGAAAGAATACTTTCGAGAAATAATATTTTATTTTATAGACGGAAACTTTTTTAAAATCATTTTAGAAATATTAGGAATAGCTGATATTGTTTCAATATCTTTGTTTCATACCAACATTATGCATTCAACTACTGATTTTGATTTTTAAAATTGGACTTAAAGAGGTACTGATTTAACCTTGACTGCCTTGATTGCCTATTCAATTAATTATAGCAAGAAAGTATTTTTAGTATAATTTTTCTCAAGCGATTATCGTCTGCAATGACTATTGGTTTCATTTTTTTTTTCTTTTGGAGTAATTCCACATAATATTGTTGAGTTTCAAACAGGCATATGGTTTCTTATATTACTATATACCATAAATATCTTATATATACGTTTTATCTTTAAAGGGTTGTCACCAAAAATGTTTGCCTTCTAAGTTATTTGTAATTTCTTTCTTTTTAATTCGTCTTAACTTGACCGTTAACCTGTTGCCATAAGTGTCAATTAACTTCAATGGTTTAATGAACGACTTTATGGTATTTCTCTTAAATTGGTAATCATGAGTTCTTGCTGTTAATTAGCTTCTGTTAACTTATTTCTTATCCACTTCTTATTCACTGCGTGACCACTGAATGTGTGAAGACACTTGGTTTACAAAAGATGTACGAAATGCTTTCACATAGGAATTTGAGATTGGGGTTAGCCAATTAAGTGAATGCGTGTACATTAGGATGAACATTCATTTTGAAAGCAAATCGCATAATCTGATAATTGATTGTATACATGAGACCAAGTCTAAAGCTAACATGATTGCTAAATTAATTTGACGAATTAATTACTTTAGGGCTTGTTGAACTTTATTCCACGCCAGGACGCTGTTCACTTAAGAAGTAGCATTTAATTCATTTGAGTACGTTTAAATATGTCCTATATTCTGTAAAGATGCATAATACCTTTAGTTACAAATAACATACGACCATCTCATAAAAACATAAATTCTACTCGGGAATCGAGTTTTCTCGTAAAATAATCGATTTTTCGGAATCGATCTTCAGTAGTAAAAGTCGATTAAGAATCGATTCTTGACATTCGGAAAATCGATTGTTTTACGAGAAAACTCGATTCTCGAGAAGAATCGGAATCGAGTTTACCATCCCTGTTGGTACCTCTTAATATTAATATTAAGAGCTCATCTTTTGAGTGGCTTTTTTTTCATTTACGAAAGTTTTTAGCCTATTGAGAGCGGTTTGCGTGGGATCTGAATTGCCATTGGTATATTAATAAAAGGAGTACTGAAAAGAGAAACTGTGATCACTGTGAGAACCTTCAGGAGCATCTACATCCACATACACATATTTGTAGTTTGCCACTATATAAAATATAGAATTTTTGGACTGTGATCTCCCTGAAAATATTGTTTGAATCCGATGATGATTTTGTTGTTATATAACTGCATCTTTAAAACAATCTTTGTAATTTTACTTTCCAAAGAGAAAAAAAAATAGTTAAACTTTTATTGTAATTCCTTTTCTACATCATTCATATTAAATAAATTAAATAAATTTTGGAATTTTTTCCGTTTTACAGATGAACGATTATTTCGGAGACGCTAACCACTAACTCACAAGCGGAAAATTGTTAGAGAAGTAACCCAATAGGTGAAATGACCCAAAAAAATACACACGGAGTGGCAAATAAAGTGTGAAAATTTAAGAAACAGGACGGAAGGCTAAAGCACGGATAAATTTCCAGCTGAAAAAAGGCTCGCCTTAGATTTGCAATAAGTACGATTTATCGGCTATAAAAGCAAAACGGAAGCGAACATTGAACTCGCATGTCCCTTACATAGAATATGTAACAGCCAAACCAAACTTCTAGAGGAAGCAAAAAGATCCAGTGTATAACAGCACTGAATAATGCAAATAAATTTCAGCGGATTGTGACTACATCGTGTTTTAATGTAATCCAAGGTCAACCACGTGAATTTTTGAAGTCATTCATCCGTTCCAGCTAACTGATTATGAAATGTATATGTAAAACGGCTGCACTTCTGCTTTGTGTCATCCCTATGACTGATTTTATTCGTAATATTGGTACGACTGATAAAACTTGGTAAAAGCTTATTTTATAAGAATATGTTACATAGCTGATTTTATTACTATTATGTTTATAGCCATTGAGGAATTAGTACTGATTATTATTTGTTTGTGCTGAGGCTCAAATGATAACATATATATTTAAATGGCACCGTTAGTTTTCAGAAGACTTCACGATGTAACATTAAGGCGTGAGTTTTTAATAATAATTTCTCATACAGTAGTGTTTATTAAATTACAGGTGCTCTTATATATGGATGTGATTTGATGTGATACATGCTTGTATTCGTCATTAGAATAAATGGTGGGTGTACCATTTGCAACTTTGCCACATCGATTGCTTGTTGTTATAAGTATCAACCGTATATACTATACATCAACCAAAAGAGTATACGCAAATAGTTAATATGTATAATAAATATCGGTTTATAAAATTTCATAGTGCACCTTATGGCATGCTACTTATGGCGGTTTATATAAGGGCTCTACCTCCACAAAACGCAATGGCAAATCAAAGCGCCAAAAAATAATTTTGAATATAACTACCTGAGGTAGGACTAACTTCAGTCTGATCAATGTGAGGTGGTGTGCGTTTTCCCAGATGTTGTTGCTTTGGAGTCAGATCTGTCACATTTGAAATCACTTGCCATTAAAATTCATTTTAACCAGCACTTGCACACCAAATATATTTCACTAAAATTGGTAAGCTTAAGCTTTCGTTTATTCAGTCGGGTATAATCGTATGTATATTCACCTACGTAGTTTCTCAAAAGAGTAATTATAGGTTGAGCAATATTCGGGGTGATTTAATGACAATTTCTGACACAATATGATGTGATTGTCACTGAAATTGCATTTTCAATCCAATTTTGGAACCAGCGCTGTAGTCTAGTTAGTTATTATGATGATTGTGTTTCAGATTGAATTGACTTTTTCTTAGTTGATTTACGATTCAAAGTAGGCGCGTACTTTTAGCTAACAACAATATTGCTGTTGTCATGTAGATTGAGTCTCAGGTAATTATGTTGCGAATTAATTTTTGTAACTTCTGTTTGCTTTTCATGAATGCAAAAATCGGATATAAATGCGAAATAGTTTTTTGCTGAGGTAGTTGAAAATTTTGTGTATGCTCCTTCTTCCTCCTAAAAGTTCTACAATAATTATTTGGCTTTGTTAGAACTGAACAGGTGGCTTGATTTTCTGCCACATTCAATTAATACTGATTTCTAAACTTTTTCTAAATCAGTAAGTCATCACCGTCCAATATTCCCATGAATGCATTCAGATTTATATCGTACAAATGAGCAATGAAAGCGGTGCGCAAAATGTTGCTCATACTCCAGAGTGAACAAGATTCCTTGAATTGCAATTCCCTTAGGACGCTTCTTCATCACAAATGCTTAGAATTTTCACTTGAAATACGAATGAATACTTTGCAGACGGGTGAAATTACAAAAAATCGGAAAAGGAATTTATTGAAAGTATGATGTAGAATGAATAATTTTATCGTTAATACTTCTTATATATACTAAGCAGTGATTTAATTAATAAATTCTGGGCGTTTCTGGAGAAAAGTGAATAAGGAAAGTTATTTAATTTATCTTAAATTATACTCACTAACTAACACCGCGGGAAAAGCAAAGATTATCAACGGATATGTATATGCATGCCCAATTATGAGGATGTTAAAAATAAAGTACATACACTCGAGGCTTAAAATTCGAAAACAATTAATTAGTTGTTCCACTCTTAGACTTTTTATATTTAGTTTTATATAGAAAGATAGAGTTATTCGCTTGATAAACCCATATTTATTTTAAAATAATTAAATTCCTTAGTAAAATTAATTTAACTAAATTCGATATTTCATTATTTTGGTTAACGATTATGGTCCTAAGAAAATATTCGAAATTTGTTTTATGCCTCACAGCTAAGCTAATTTTGTACAATCCTATAAAATACAAACATTATGCCTGATATCAATTGAACATATGTATCAACATACATATGTCCACAAATGCATTGAACATGCAAAAGGGTTGAACTGCTTACTGGAAAATCTAATTAGAAAGCTATTAAATCTAAGTAATAAATAGACATCTGCATAAGTATGTGTTTCGCTTTTGCGTCAATAGAATAGAATAACCACAAATATAAATATAACTATTTTACGAATTCTTCATATTTACTTGGAGAGACTCGTACTGCGGAAATTTCAGAAATTAGTATTTAATCTGTGCTCTTAAAAATACTTTTAAAATAATTTTATATTTGTAATGAAGGTAGACACCGAGTATAGAAGAAAAATTTGTTAAAATTTACAAACAAAAAACACAATCTGTATCTCTTATTTGTGTAAAATAATTTTCACAAATTTTATCTAAAAGTCAGCTGTAAATCTATAGCCATGAAGGAAACTATTTTTTTATGGATACAGATTAAGTGAATTATATAAAATTATTAATTAATGTATGTATATGTATAATGTTAATACAAGAATAAATGTGAGAATTATATCACAAAACTTTTTTTATTTTTCTAATCAAGCATCGACTTTTTTGTCTTATTTACAGAATACACTTGAAGACATAACTACATTGCCTGTCTAAATCGTGGCTCACAAAACATACTGCATCATATCGTAGACATTGGTGTATTATATAATACGAATTTTTAATCAGTATATGTATGTAACAAATAATAAAGGAATGACAAAGCCTTGCAGCCATGTTACAGTGAAATTGATTGTGATAGTTATATGCTAGTTCAACTTGTGGAGCTTGGAATGACTTAAAATTTATATTCAATAAAATAAAATTGAAAAACTCAAAGTTTGTGTTGTTTAATATTTGTTGTAAGTTCAAACGTTTACTCAAAATAGGTAAGTAACACCCATTGCTTTCTAAAAGTTTGAATTTTAAAGTCACTATACATATATTTTTTATTAAAATATATTTGTAGTATTTTAGGTTACTGAAAATATTTAAACCATCGTGATCGTCATGGCAGAAATATTAAAATTTAAGTCAACTTAGTTTGGCCGGCAAAGTCATTGATACCCTAATTTTGCAGACGGATTAAATACACTTAAATATTAAGGTTTCCATTTGCTTAAAATATTTTTAATATATTCTGCAAATGTTATAATGGCTAAATACTACACACAATATGTGTGCCTTGCAGGCCAGGTCCTTTGGAAAATAATTCCAAATAATTGGAACAAAAAACAAATCCACTTTAGTCACAACACAGCTAATATTAAAAAGTTTCTTTACTTTAGCACGTGTATTTCTAACAGACTTGGAAGTGAAGTCTGTTAGGTATTTGTAAGCACCGAATTATCCATATGAAATTCCACACAACACCAGAGTACAAATGCATTTCAATTCAAAATGTAAATTTTAAATTTAAACTAGTATGAATGCATAATAAAATAAGTAAGTTGGTTTTGTTTATTGTTAATATTGTTAACACAACCAACTTAGTAGGGTTTAAATAGCTAACATCTAAAAATTAAATTAAAACCAAAGATTATTTTCTGTTAAAAGTCAATTACATATAAGTTCGGGGACCCGCTTACAGTCATAAGGTCGCATATTTCAAAGCCACTATTTGTACGAAGTTTTACCTCGTTATATTAAGGGGGAGGGCGGGGTCGTTAAGGTTTGTTTCGTCGAAAAAAGACCTTTTTTCATGAGTTTTTTTTTTTTTAAATGATTGGTGTAGGTTTATTTTACTTATTATTATATGAAAGTACATCATTTGAAGAATAGTAGGATAGGAAAAAAGTTTTATCGAAAAATAGAGAGGAATAACTGATTTATCGTCGATCTCTGCAGGCACTTCGAAAAAAAGTTTTTGTGCGGTGACCAGCCTACAGCTTCACTGGATCATCTGAAACCAAAAAATCAAAATTCTTTCTTTAGTTTATCTTTCAATTGACGTAGAGTTTTTTTTGAATTTTTAAATTTTTCAATTTTTTGTACCATTTTCAACCCAAAATGACGATTTTAGACGAAAAAATCGACCTATTTGTTATTGTAAAATTGTTAGTAATTAAAATTTTTGGCGACGTCATTCGAGAGCTATATACATATGTATATGTAGAATATTTGTACAAAATTTCAAAACGATCGATGCAGTAGTTTTTTCTGTAGGCTGGTCACCGACTTTAAAAATTACATATTTGGCAAAATCGATTCAAAGTTTTTACCGCTCAGCGCAGGTAGCTGGAAGGCGTGCAAAACTAAGTTAGAGGTACCGTTATTCAACCTGCTGTAACTTCATTAGTTTTTCTCCGAATGACCTAAAACTTTTACACAATATTCTTGAGATGTTGGTGGTTCAGAAAAAAAAAACTAAAAAAAAAAATGGAAAAGAAAGTTGTCAAACCCTTAATTGCTTCCTGATTTATACCCTGGAAGACAGAGAATCAGATTGAATTTGCACTGTTACAAAAAACAATATCACTTACTTAATTTGGTTTAAATCAGCGGAGCGGGTCCCGAAATCTGTGATTTCGTCTAAAAGTGGACGGTGCAACGCCTGCAGTCCAATTTTTCCATAGGTCCTATAAAGCGCTCTTTTTAAATTTCTGGTGTAAAATCTTATGTTTTATTATTTAATCGTGGGTGTTGACAGAGGAGCACAAATTCATTAACTTTAGCGAATATAAAGAGAAACAAGAAAGCCTTTATGAGATGTAGACAGTTAAGACTTTGCTCTTTAATTTCTGTGAAAAATCAAAGCAGCCTACATATGTATATTTAGTTTTGAAAAACTGAAGAACTTACTTTTACACTGCTGCTTCATTTTGCTTCTTGTTGAATGCATGGGCACGCTAGCTGCACCTTATTATCATCATTGAAATCTCTTAGTAATTTATTGGTTGAAATTAGATATGTCAGATTTGTTTCAACTTTTACAAGCTTCATATTTCCTTTATGAATGCGTTCTAGTAAATCTTTTACAAAGAAATGGATGTTTTCTTTATTAAGGCTACTTTGAAAACAAATTTATGTAATAAATATATTCTTAAGTGCATCAATTTCAGACACTAAAAATGCCAAGAAATCCGGAAATAGACTACTATTAAGTTTTGACTTAATCTTTTTTATAAATTTCCAACACATCCGTGGTGCAAATATAATAAAAAAAAAGCAAACAAAGGTTAAAATGTGTGAACGTAAGTACTTAAGGAACACCTGGCATAACACAATGCACAATTTTTGCACGCCACCAAAATACCATACAATGCGATAAGTTTTGCTGCGTATACGCAATGGGCGCCAGACATCATTGAAATGCTGCGAACTTACAAATGTGCAATAATTTTATGAAGTGTGTGTAAATTAGTCTCATGATAATTTAACGATAAACCAAAAGAAGTGGAAAATTTCTTTATATTCTGCATATTTGTGTGAGCACATACAGACATACTAACCACTCGCACAGACAAATTGTGGCAAATGATTTTATTTGATTTGCATTTTATAACTTCGAAAAAATAAGTCAGATAAACAAGACACCTGGTGTGTAATGAAAATACATTGTGGAAAATCATAATATTTGTATAAAATTAGTGATTGTGTGTGCATTTGATACAGTAATAACGAAAACTAATAGTCTTTTTGTTTCCTTCCACATTTTATTTGCATAATTGGAAGCAAGTTCTGTATATAAAATGTTAATTGAACACTACAAACGTAGAAAATTCGAAAATTTCAACATCTGGAGGTCTTACTATAACAAAAATATATGCAAAAATATGTAATGTATACAAGATGCCTGAGCTTATGTATATATTCGGTGATAAAAGTGAGAAATGGAAACAATTTTACCTTGCAATTAACATTTGTTACGATTTTAGAATTATTTGACTATAAAAAAGCATATATATGTATGTGACCTTGTGAGGCGAATTGAATTCTTTTATTTAATATATAATTTTATTGTATATATAATTGAACAACTTGTTAAAAAGTGAGCGTGACCATCCTCTAATTCTTGATTACCAAAAATTGGCAAATATCGGGTTACAACTGTTCATGCTCCCAAAATGCCGAATATATGGACTTCAGTTCTTAATGCGAACATTTTATAGAAAAAGTAAGGATTTAAAAAAAAAAATAATAAACAAATATATATATAAACACATACTATATTTGTAAAATATGCCTTTGACTACACAAACAATTTTATGATTTGGTTTTATTAATTCTGAGTTCTTGACATCCTTTTCGCTAAAAGATGGCTTTCGTACGCACGCACTGCTAACCAAATATCTACAAATATCCAAAATAGCTGATGTAAAACTTTCTATTTAGAGTATTACGAAACTTTTTCTAAGATTTGGTTTACACGTTTTCATATTTCAGTGCCAAACCAAATATATCATTTGTCGAAACTAGTTAGCAAAGCTGTTATGATAGCTAACGAATAATATAATAAGCAAAACAATAATGAAAACAAGACAAGGTTCATCCAAACTTTTTTTACAGAAATTGTTTCCAAGGCCTATATACAGCATTTTTCCTATTTTCATTCGCGAAAATCGTAACTGTAGACGAGTAATATTATTCTTCTTTGTGCACTCGTTATTACTCATATCAAACAGTTTCCATGGTATCATTCTAAAGGTAATTCATTAATTCATTTTTAATTTAAAACTATTTTATATTTGTAACTAAAAATAGTCTTCCTTCAGCAAGATAAAAACAAACCGAAAACTTACACAAGCGAACGTATATGATGACTATAAAAAGCACCTTGGTTCGCCATGCTGTATACGTAACTAACCGAACTGTGTAACAATAATTAATGCACCTTGTATATTTGCACGTGTACTTTTTATTAACTGTACACAAATCTATATATGGACATTTTTTTTCAATGTTATATTTTTAGAGTTGAGTTTTCAACCAACAAATTGTGTAAAACAAATATATTTATTCTTTGAATAAAAATATAGAACCAGAGGTTTAAAGTACAAATACTGTTGCATTAATTAAATACTTTTAATCGTGGGAAATCGGCGAACTTGTAAAAAATTCAGTTTATTTTTATACCATAGGTAAAAAGCTTAGACACATTCATACATATAGAAAACCAACATGCTATACAAAAACCATGTAGGAAATGTGTAAAGTTTTTCAAATCAATTTAATTTAATAACAGCTTAATGTATATTACAAAACAGTAAAAAGAAGCGTAAATTCTGTTTCTGAAAAAGGGTTATTTCTTATACTAGTTGTAAAATAATTTACCACTAATAGAAAAAGGGTGAGAAAACAGAATATGAGTCAAAATTCTCATAAATTACTAGAGATAAATCGATAAAATTTTGTGAAGTCAAAGAAAAACGGTCGTGCTATATTATAGATATTTTTTATCATCCTTTTGTTTAAATAATAATACTCTACATAATTTTTTGTTAAACAATTGAAATGTTTTAAGTGTTCTTCACGCTAAAAAAATGTGCCCTCGTAAGCTCCCGCCATCTGTGTCGCACGAAAAGCATAGGCGAATTGCGCAATGAACGATGTGCCATACGTTGTAAGAGAGGTAGGGAGTCAAAAAATTCAATATCTTTGGAATGGTATGAATGAACATAAATTTTTTTGCAGATTATTAAAGACGAATATTTTCCGCGTTTTGTCACATACTTTTCAGTTTTCTTAGTGTGAAGAACATATTCAAAATTTCAATTGTCTAACAAAAAATTATGTTTAATACTATTTTTTAAACCAATTAACCGGAAAAAAATATTTATAATATAGCGCGGACATTTTTCTAAGGTTCACAACATCCATTTATCTCCAGTAGTTTATGAGAAAAAAATTTTTTGCAATTTTATAATGCTCTAAATCTAAAACTTCAATAACATTAAGAAAAAAAAAAGAATTTTGACCAAATATTTATATCACGTATTATGCGTCTGGTTTCTCATCCAACGAACTGCTAATTTTCGAAATCGGTGATTTTTCGAAATTTTCATGGATCACTTGGCGTGGTTTGGCACACAAATTTTTTGTCTGAAATGCACACCTTGAATACTTAATGACGCTAGTATGTATATGTCATCATCTATGTAAGATTAACAGCCCGGAAAAAACTTGGTAATAGCATTAATGGAAAAACACTCAAATACATATGCATAAGTACATCAACATGCAACAATTCGTTTGCTTGTTAGTGAGACTTATAATTTAGTTTCCATGAATAAATATTCTGAAGTGAAACATCAACACATTGAGATTGAATTTCTTACCAAAATTCTGCAATCGACATCAGTGGTAGAAAATCTATTTTTTGATATGAAAAAACGAGAGTTAAATGACTAGTTGAAATAAAATTTTTCATTAGCTGTAAAGTATTTTATAATTAGGTGAATTGAGTTCGAAGTATGCTGTATTTCAGTTTCTCGGATTTTTTATTTTCAATTTCAAAATTGCTTTACATGTCTTTTCCCTAGAGATGACAAAAATTTTTTAAGTAAGCACAAAATAATAATTAAGTTCACTCATATGGTGAAGTATGTCTGAGTTATTACGTGACTTGTTGGTAAAAATAAAACACTACCATTCCAATATTATTTTACCAAACTAGTAAAGTTAAATAAAAACTTTCATTCAAATATCGTTCTTGACTATAGTTGAGTATACGGTAAGAGCAAAGTTAAAACAAAATGTCGGTCATGGTCAGAACTTGCAGCTGAAATGGTTGTCAACGAATTCATACTATATATATACACCGCTAACTTTTTACAGCTGGTTCACATGTAACAGTTTTAGAGAAACTTTTCAGCAACATTAATATACGTAGGTAAATGCTGCTGTAATTAGCTACAATGCACAATATGGCTCGCATAACAGCATTGAAACCAAACAATTTAAAAAGCTATGTGTAGCCTTATATAAATTTATTTTGTAATGAGAAAGAAAGAGAGACTAGAGGGACTGAATTTCAGGGACTAATCGCTGTCATCTATTGATATTTTGCACACGTAGAAATCAAACCAAGAACAACGAGGTTGGGAATGTGAACAAGATAAAGCACTTTCATTACTTCTGTTGAATTTTTGGCAGTATTATATGTTCCCTAAATATTAAGCAATATTAGTAGTCTCCTCACATGCAAACCTTCTGATGCAAAACTCCGTTGCGCCGCATCCGAGTTGCACAAATACTGAGAAATATTAGTAGTCCACATACAAGTAGTCTTCTTTGAAACGCCCAAGTGGCGGTTAATTTATCGAAGGAATTCAATCTGATTGAAAGTGGCCACATGCCAACCAATCATCAATTAAGCGTCTACTCACAAGTATTCAATGGCATTTTATTTCTCTCTCTTATCTTTCTTATGTCACTTTCGTATTCACCTTCTCTTTTGTGTTTTGCTTTTTGTGCACTAGCTTCAAGAATATTTAAGCGGGACTATAGCATATACCATAAAATACCTTAGGTACTTTATGCAGAAATGCAACGCATAACTCCTGTGAATTTTCAGTTACCTCTTTCTATTACAAGTTACCTACTTGACAACTGATCATAACCTGAGGGAGCTTTTAAGTGGTGCCTGAGCAAATAATTCAATTTTAGATATTACATATCCGATATACAGATATTGGCAAGCCAAATATAGCGAATTCATTTAGATTTTTTGCAGGTGCAAATACAAGTACCGTAAATACAATCCTTTAAAAAAAAGTAAGGAAAGCTAAGTTTGAATGCAACCGAGTGCATTTTATACTCTTGTAACTTGGAGGAATCAATTTCAGGGAAATACCTTAAGGTATAAAATGTCAACCAGATAATCGGAATTATCTGTAAATTCGGCATAAGTTTTGTTAGAAAAACGGAAGTCATTATACTTAGATATATAGTATGTGAGAGTTGGGGGAAGTATCGACCCGATTTTAACTACATTTGTTATTATCAAATACTATTATTATCACACATACTAAAAAAATGTTTCGTCGGCTTCGGTAATGTACCTCACATACAATCATATGTAGCAAAGTCAGCCGAATGTTCAAAAATCCTGAGTTAAGTACTTCTACCACGGGTTTAGATTAAGCATTACATCGAAATTTTTAAATACTTTTATCGATTAAACAAATCGCAATTTGAAACTCAAACGTTTGTTAATTTTAATTCAAGTCAACAATTAAAATTTCTACCACAGTCATATTTTATATACACCTTACATAAATTCTCTGCAGAAAAGTGAATCTGTAGTCCTTTTACTTACATTTGATTATAAATATGCACAGGAATTTTAATCCATCTTTCCTCACCTTCAGCAAATATATTTCGACAACAGCAACTTTTTCTCTGTTTTTATTTTTGCTTACTTACTTTTCTAATCACATGTTTTCTTTGTTTATTCTTTTGGTTATAACTATATTATTTTGAGTGCTATAACTTTTACTCATAAACAATTTTTATACACTGCATCGAATACAATGCTATTGGTTCGACTCCACATGATATTTACCTTCAACTGACATGAATAACAGCAACATTCCCTGTTTATCAAATCTTGTAAATATGAAATCGTGCTCCTGGAAGAATAAAGTAAATAGAAGTGAAGTAGTAGTAAATTAATTTACATACTATGTTTTTTACGAAATAACAATTTCAAGGTGTGAGAGAGTGAGCTGTGAGAGTCACGTTGGAAAAGGTTGGAAATGCAGGAAAAACAATGATATACACTGAGAGCTAGCTAGCAGTGAGATTCAGTGAAATTTACTGAGATCGAATAAAGTAGAGTATTTACAATAAACAAGGAGAGCAGTGGAGATTCAAAAGCTGATAAGCAAGTAGAGCGAGTGAGCGCCTTTTTTTCATACTGTCAAGAGTCCATTTGTATATATGCAGTTTTTGTTATTTCTTCTGGTGTGACAATTACACCGAGCGAATCACCTTGAAACAGTTGATGATGAAAACACTTGGTGCAATTTATTCGTAATCGATGAGTTGACATATGTTTGTAGACATTGAAGGATCAAACCATTAATGTTTATTCTTTTTAACTTAATTGAATTATAAATGCTTGTTCCATTTAACTAACTTTCGACAGAGAACTAAAGAGGCTTTTTCAATTCATGTAAATTGCCTGTAAAAAACATAAATATATGAATAAGCTCATTGAGGATGAATTTATTTTTTATAACTTAAACTGGTTTAGATTGTTTAGCACTCATGTCCTTTTTATAAATCATAGACACATTGCATATTTGTCACATGCGGTATTTGCGTAGCGAACTATAGCAACGCGATAAGTTTTAATTCGTGTCAAAACTTGGTTGTAACTTAATTCTGTGTAGAAATGCCTTTGAGGACCGACATAAACCGCCAAGGGTAAAAGTTAAAAGCACTCCTTTTGTGCTATCTTAGTACACCTAAAAACAGCTACATCCGTTTTAAACTCATCTGAATTGTCAGCCATTTAATGGCTAGTGATTGACCTATATTCTTACTTCACAAAAACTTCACTCAGCGAAACCCTACTCATTTGAGACCAAAAAGAGCAAAATTAGTTGAAATTTACTTGAATTATGGAAAAATTACTTCTGGTCACCCTAACAAAATGAGACAACAAATAGCTTTCCGTTGCATAACCCCAAGGCGCACACACAACTCCTGTAATTGTTGGTATAGCAGTGCCTTTGATAAATTTGTTATATCTTTTGAAAAACTCAACCGATTGTGAAGCTTGTGGTGTCACCCGAAGGATTATTGTTTCAGAAAAGTACTAGTGTGACGTACTGACTTCCAAAATATACACAAGCGTGGTACTTTTGTGATAAAAAAGTCGCCGAACATTGTGAATTTGATCAGAATTAAATGCACTTGTTATGTTGCTAATGAACTTATAACACTTCTAAAGCGTAATTAAAGAGATAAGTAAGGCAAATGTCCTTTCATCTTGTATTAAAAATGTAAAATCAATAATTTTAACCAGAAACTTGATGTATTACACTTTCATGGAAAATATTTGCCCCATTTGTTTGTTAATGGTTGTTAGTAGCTTACTATACTGCTGCACGCTTCCACTTTCAATTTCAAGTAAAATTAATGTAATCGTTTCTATTTTAAAGAAGTTATACTCTTGAACGTGTCAGCAGCCAGCACTTCCGGTTATCCTGCAGCTGGCGATAAAGTAGGTTTTACTTGCGCCTTGTGGGTATGCAATGAGAAAAGTAATTTTTGCGCGACCGCTACCTTCTGGGCAATTTTGCGCGCCTGGTAGAAATCGCCAATTTGGAATTCGACTTGAAAGCGACTCCGCGTGGCTGGGGTGACCAGATTGTAATAATTTTTGCATATATTTAGAAAAATTGGTTTGATGGACTATTTTTTTTAACTTTTGCTGAGTGCATTTACATAATATTTAGACGGTATATGTAAATATATGTATAATGGTAAAATCCACTTGCCTTTATAATATAACTTTGCTTCAATATACTTTAAGTGAAATAATTCTTTGGGGTTGATCTTTCGGTCAGCAATAATTATCATTATTGTCTTATTATTTACATACTTTTTTCGCTTTTTAATTTTTAAAGATATGTTAAGTATTACATATGTATTTTGATGTATGTATGTATATAAAATGTATATCTACTTATTTATATATACTACTGTTATTAGAATATTAACTATTCGTAAAACTTCTAAGGCGTTCTCTATCTCATATGTCACTGGGTAACTTAACCACGCCTTCTTCTTTCTGCAATGAGCTTTTTTTTAGCCAAAACTTAACTAACAGATTGTTGCTAACCAGACATTGAGAAGAGGGCCCTTAAGTTGATTTAAATAATGTAAATAAATTAATTAAATATTTATTTTTTTTTAATAAAGTTTTATTGTTCATTATAAATTTGTATAAATAATATCTACAATTGCCGTTATTTTTTATTTGATGGTACTTAAGTAACTAAGCGGCTTTTATATTATGAAGTTTTGTTGCAAAAAAATCATTTGTTGCTGCATTCTTTATTGTGTTGCGTCATTTGTCTACACTCAGTCTACACGTGGCGAGTTACTCTTTCCTTGATCGTTTGCTTCTGGAGCTTCTGCGATTGTTTTCCACAGCTGTGTCAAAATTATTTTTGATTATGTTACTTGTTCAAAATCGATGAATTATTCTGTCCCTGAAAGAAGAAAGTAAAATGGATATTTAATTAATTATTTTATTGTAAACTAAAGTGTATGAAGCTTTTTTGTAAAGCATCATTCAATACAGTGTACTAACAGTAGAAAAGTACACGAAAATATATTGTTGATATATTTAGGAATTAAGGAAACGCGGTACCCTCTCTGAGTGCTATGCCAAGTTCAAAATTTTACATATTTTCATAACTTAAGGTTCAGATGCGGGTTAAGTAAAGCTATAAAAATCTAACAGGTAATTAATTCTGACATTTCATGAGAGCTGCCGGAAACTGACACTTTTGAGTCCTATAAATGCCAAATCAGTAAACTCCATAAATACAATTAAGTTAATGTTTGAAAAGGAATTAAAGCAATAAATTAAATAATTATACTCTCGCAACAAAGTTGCTAAGGAGAGTATTATAGTTTTGTTCACATAACGGTTGTTTGTAAGTCCTAAAACTAAAAGAGTCAGATATAGGGTTATATATAGCAAAGTGATCAGGGTGACGAGTAGAGTTGAAATCCGGATGTCTGTCTGTCCGTCCGTCTGTCCGTCCGTCCGTCCGTGCAAGCTGTAACTTGAGTAAAAATTGAGATATCATGATGAAACTTGGTACACGTATTTCTTCGCTCCATAAGAAGGTTAAGTTCGAAGACGGGTAAAATCGGTCAACTGCCACGCCCACAAAATGGCGAAAACCTATAAAGTTTCATAACTCAGCCATAAATGAAGATATTAAAGTGAAATTTGGCACAAAAGATCACATTAGGGAGGGGCATATTTGGACGCAATTTTTTTGGAAAAGTGGGCGTGGCCCCGCCGCCTACTAAGTTTTTTGTATATATCTCAGAAACTACTATAGCTACGTCAACCAAACTCTATAGAGTCGTTTCCTTCAGGCATTTACAGATACAGTTCAAAAATGGAAGAAGTCGGATAATAACCACGCCCACCTCCCATAAAAAGGTTATGTTGAAAATCACTAATTTGCGTTAACCGACTAACAAAAAACGTCAGAAGCACTAAATTTTACGGGAGAAATATCAGAAGGAAGCTGCATCCAAACTTTCTTTAAAAATTGAAAATGGGCGTGGCGTCGCCCACTTATGGACAAAAACCATATCTCGGGAACTACTTGACCGATTTCAATGAAATTCGGCATATAATATTTTCTTAACACCCTGATGACGTACGGTGATGTAGGAAATATGGGTGAAATCGGTTAATAACCACGCCTTTTTCCAATATAACGCTATTTTGAATTCCACCTGATGCCTTCTCTGTATAATAATTATATACATTAGGAACCAATGATGATAGCGGAATAAAACTTTACAAAAATACGGTATTTGAAAAATATATAAACGACGGATAATGAAATCTCGATTACCATTTTATCATGCGAAAGTATAAGATGTTCGCTGCCACCCGAACTTAGCCCTTCCTTACTTGTTATATGGTTAAATAATACAATGCAATTTAATATGTTAACTAATACCCTGGTGCATATGTGTAATTATGTAATATACATATAAATTTGGTGCAAACTAAGCAACTGAAATATTAGCGTGCATTCGTTTAGCCGCCTAAAACGTATAAATTAAAATACATTAGATTACTTTATCGTCGTGCATGACTGCCACACATAAAGTACAAGGTTACGTATACGACATGTCGAACGAACAAATGCAGCATGAACCTTATCGAATTTGTTAAT
The DNA here is from genome assembly GCF_016617805.1 of Bactrocera tryoni. Lineage (NCBI taxonomy): Eukaryota > Metazoa > Arthropoda > Insecta > Diptera > Tephritidae > Bactrocera > Bactrocera tryoni. Next base: position 20,795,936 of record NC_052502.1, read on the forward strand.
ATAGTATCGGCTAGCACGTGATTTGTTTTTATGGGTTTATTATTATCCTGTCTGCTAATTTCCTTTTACTGTCATTTATAGTCTAATCATACGAACACCAACACGCGAGTTTCTTCCGCTCAACTACTAGCAATTTAATTTAATTTTAAACGCACGTTTTCTTAGTTCTTTATTTGTTCTCTCCATTACCAATACTTCGCAACTTTGTAAAACAAAGTTTGGCTTTTAGTTTGATCAACCAATATCTGGTAGCATTGAATAAATACACTTTTTTTCCTTTGATGTACAATAAAAATAAAAACGACCACAATTTGGTCAAGATTAATTTCCTTCCATGATATCAGCTTTTCCGCCTACGTCAAGATATAATTTTTCTGAAGTGGATTTTAGCTGTAATATTCATCATCATAAGCCCACATTGTAAATAAATATGACAATTTATTTTCATACATCAGCCACTGACATTTCTTCGACTTTTCGCAATATAGACAGTCTCAGTTGAAATCTAAACCTGAATCAATAAATTATGAAAATCAAAGCAAAGGGCATCACATTTGGCAAATAAATGTAACTAGATGGTGTATATTATACAATATGTGTGGTAAGATAAAACATATATATGATTTGCGCATATTTACAGAGGCTTCATTTGTTCATAAGTTGTAGGAAAGACACTTATTAGAAGCGAATGATTCAATTCCTGTTCAATTTTAACTACAACTGAGCATGAAATTATTTATTTTCATATGTAAGTGTATCCATCTGCTTAAATGTTTATACTTTTAGATTTCCTTAAATTATTTGAAACCTTTGATAGTGATGAAAGTAAATTTTATTTGGTGCACTCTGCACTCTTTCATACCAAATAGGCAAATAATTTTGGCTATATTCTTATACACAGAGAAATACTATTGCCATATTTTTTTCTACCATATACGAAAAAGAAAATTCATACGAAGGGCACTCATTTATAAAAAATTTCACATTCGTTCCTATTACGTCAATCTCTCTAACCTTCAAAGTCATTCACAGAGGCATGGAATGGTAAAAAATCAAAAATCTTTTACACTTACTATTTTATTTTGCTGCGATTGCAACACCAAATGTGAAAGTGTTTGAAGTGTGACAAATGCAAAACGAAAGAATAAACAGAGTATTATTCCCAGGGTAATTATACTACTGTCTTTGTAGGAAATATTAACTAATAAAGACCTTGAAGGTATTTTAATATTTAAAAAATGAGTAACATAAGTCTCTAAGGCATTCTATAATTAGTACATTTATTTTATTATCTAAAAGATGTAAATTTAAGTACTTTATAATCTTAAAAAATTCATTCAAATTCAAGGTATTTGGCATTTTTTATGATAAAAGTTCGCCTATAAATTGTAACTAAAAAATGTGAGCGGATTATAATCATCAGCACTTTCATAAAATAAAAGATTAAATCCAAATTGGAAAAGTGTCAAAAGCAATAATGTTCTTGACTGTTCCTGATTTGAAAGCAATTTTTCCAGGAAGATAAGTTGCGTGACCCACAATATTGTTTACATATTTACTTTCTCCTGAAATCAGGAATTAAATCAAGATTGACAGACTCGTGTCTATGCAAAAAAACATAATAAAGAATGCTGTTCGCATCTTACGTCTAAATTTATATCTTTACTATTCAAATAGCTCATCCCAAAAGCTGGCGGAATTTTAAATTTAAAAGTATGGGCAACTGACTTTACAATTCGCCTATATATCTATCAATTTTTTCTGAAGTTGTAAGCCACCATCACAATTGCTTGGCCTAACATTTACGTTTAAATTTAAATTATTCCCGATTGAGCAACGAATACCGAGCGCAAACGTTGCTAATACGCCAGAGTGAACAATAATCATGCGGCAAAACTGAATATTGCAATTCCCTTACACCCTAACTTCATCACAATTGGCTCGAGTTTTCACTTGAAATATTACTGAATAATTTTGCAGACGGTTATGAATTGCAGACAGTTGGAAAAGGAATTTAGTGAAGGAATGAAAAAAATAGAAAACCATGGGAGAGATAAACGTCACGACTTCTTTTTGTATACCAGCCAGAGATTTTTTGGGCACAATTTATGAACCAAAAATATCTTTGAAAGAATATTCATCATTAATATCAGTTCGCTGTAAGCCAATTACACACAATTCTATTCAATAATTTAGTTCACTAATAAGTACCTCAATTGACCTTTAATAATACCGTAATCATTTAGAACCCTAATTGATAAATTGGAGGCATTTAAGTGAACGAAAGTGCAAAATAATGGAAAATGCAAAGAGTAAAAGTAATTTCATTAGTCCACTAATTAACTCCGAACAAAACTGCATCCATTGATACACCCAGGCTGTCCAAATTAATAGAATATTAATAATAGCAGAGATACTCCGGAGGCTTTAAATACACAAATCTATTTAAGGAGTTTTTGGAAATCAAAGAATGAATTATTATGCTCGATTAGCTTCTCTACTGGCACCTTATAAGAACATAAACACAAAGAGTTGATTAGACTTGTGTTTATTTCAACACAATTCAAGTTTGCAGCCAAATGAAATTAATTAAATTTGATATTACTGGTGGATCTGAGTAAATATTCGAAAACGCTTACGTATTCTAAAATAAACTAAAATTTTTTTACTGAAGTAAATGTGCACAATCCCCTTGGAGGTAAAGATGCTCAAAGCTATGAGCTGAACATTAACAAAAATCAGCCTACGAAATTCCTTGGATAGGACGTGAAACACAGAGATATGCTGCTTTCTGCTGCAACCAATATGTCCAAATGTACTTACAAAAGGGTGTAACAAAAAACAGGAAAATCTAATTATAAATGGAATCACAATGGTTGATAAATAATATGGAAGAGCTTCGCATGCTCGCCAATAGAAATAAATAATTTCTTGTTGAAGATCTCAATGTAAAATTTAACGAATTGGTTTTATTAACTTGGAGGGAAGCATTTTCTGATTAGTAAGTAGGCATTAATTTGCCAAATTTAAATATATTTTCTATTATTTTATATTCTTACGAATAAGAACATACATTTTAATGTTATTGATAAAATGAAAGTTAATGGTTACAATAATCCGGAAGTTTTCAAAGATATATATTCTACTTACTTGATATTTTTATTTTCAATATAAGAAATTCAATAGACGATTCTGAATTTCTTATGTTTGAAATTGAAACACCAAGTTGTATACTTTATGTACGCAGATGAAATTGAGATAAACAAGAGCATTGCATCAAAAAACATTTTTTTTACATTTTCGAGTAATAATTTTTTGTGTTTTTCAGAAACTTCATAAGAACTTTCACAAACCAAATAGATACCTGGAAAGCATCCAAGCACTTGTGGGATAAGGCGTCACTTACTGGACATACTGCAACAAATTAAGCATTAGTTCTGTATACAGAATTTGCTTCATAGATATCGTGAAAGATTTTATTATACAAGTATTACTATGCCAACATGTATGTACATATATTACATCAATGAAATAAGAATTTTTTGAATTGTTAGATCAAAAAGCTTAACAAAAATGGAAAGTACCTTGAGACTAACTTTAAAAATTTGGAATTGTCGTAGTAAATACAAATTTTATAATTATACCTTACAAATAAATTAAAATGTATAAGTTGACACATGTGTGGCATTATTAAGAGATTAATATTTATATTTGGTTTTCATTGATGCACACATTTTTTTTGAGATATTATTTTTGCATTTACGACGGTTTGCAAATGCAAATTTCTTAACGGAAGTTGACACAAAAATAGCGAATGGGTTTTTGGCAACCTTCGTTGTAAAAAGTGCTTTTTTTTTTACAAAAAGTAATATTTTAACTGTATTACTCAAATGATAAGGTTAAAAATTGTTTCAAAATCATGCAGCTAAACATTAAGCTTGCATACCCATATGATTTGCAAACTGACCAAATGAGTAACAGCTGGCATCCCAAACTACATACAGGTAAACATTTTTTTATACTAAAAATTTAAGTTTGGATAAATGGCTATCCCATTTACTTTAGATTACAACAAAACAAAAATTATTTAAAATAGGTTAACACCGTACTGGCATATCAATTCTGGGAGTTTAACCGTAACTAAACTTTTACCCACAACGTATCATAAATTCTTGTTTACTGCTATTTCGTAATCTACATGGGAATTACGAATTACAGATGAAGTCCACTGTGTTTTTACAAACACTGAATTATTCATAGGAAATTCCATAGAATGCAAGAGAAAGAGAAAATTCCACTTAATTTTAAAACAAATTTGAAGTTCAAATCCGTGCGAAGAGACCACAATGCGTATAGTTAGGTTGGGTTTGTAGTTGTAAAGTCTGATTGAGTCTGCTGCTGATAGAGTTTAACGTTAAGTATCTTAGTTGAGAATTCATCTTTTAAGTCATATTCCTAAATTTGTTTTACTTTTATATGTAGCATTCACTGTTGAATAAATAGTTGACGTTTGGAATAAATAAATACTAAAGCATATGGCTAACATGGCAACTTGATTCAGCAAATGCTGTGAGTGGAAAAATATATTTTTAATAAATATAACATACCTGTACATGCAATATTAACAGCTGAGTTAGTTGGTTTGCAAACTTACTTTAGAATTATGTAAGTTAAAAAGTCAAACTTTTTGCCGAGCACTAAGTACCCATTCCATAAATACCATTCCGTAAGTAGAGAATCTTTAAACTATATTGGTTAAACGGTTTTTTTATTCAACCAGATATAATAAGTCTGAAAGAGACCACAATTTCTGCATATTTCCTTTCACAAATCTTTTTTCAACTTGAATATTATGTTTGTCTAAGTGATTTTCGTACTAATTATGTAACAAAATACAATTGCTTTTTAAAACATATTTAAAGAAAATAATTTAATTTCAGAAAGCGATATGTGTGGTACGCCTTGTTATCATTTTTAGTGTGAGAAAGGGTGTAATATGTATTACGTAGTACAGAGAGCGAAACTAATAAATTTAGAAATCTTGAGGCCCAGAATTTTGTATTGATTGAATGACCAATCCATGTAATAAGTCTCAATAGAATGAAAATTTGTGTCTTGGTTTCTTAAATAAATTTTTACAGGAATTTAAAGGAGATATGACTAGAAGTACCAGATAATCTAAAAGCCTTAGTTCGCAAGAAATGACTAAGAGCGCAATATTAATAATAAGGACTAACCCTATAAGCCTTTAAATGACGCTTAATTAATGACTGAATCTTTTTATCAATTATTGAACTTTACGTGATTATGAAAGTAACTTTCATACTTGTATAATGATTCTGTTAAAGCTCAAATATATTATACATATAAGTTTATAAATGTTGGGTGGTCGAAAAAGGCTTTTCGTATTTTGTCAATAGATCTTGTTACAATCGTATGTCTCCAGTGCAGCCAATCACATTGTGTCATACCATAAAGTGTAGGTGAAATTTTAGCTTCATTTAACCAAAAAAAAAAATTAAATTAGGGGAAGTTGAAAAAAAGTTACAGTTGTTCAAGAATGAGGAAAAATATTGAAGAAATTCGCTTTATTTTGAAATTTTTGTATAAAAAATGGAAGAATGCAACGCAAGCCACCAATGAATTTTGGGAAGTTTACGGAGACAATGCGGTATACGTTCGTGTAGCCCAACAATGGATCGCTCACTTCCGTTCGGAAATTTCGAAATTTCGTTTTACACTGATGGAATAATGTCTCTAGATAAAAAATGGCAAAAAGTGGTCTACAACAATGGTACATATTTGTTTATTTATTTATTAGTATGAATATAAGTAAGTTGAAGTTTGATAAGAAATACATATTATGATTTGAAAAGATTTTTCAGCTACCCAATACATCTTCAATTAAGCTGTGCGGGTCAAAGACGTGTTTTATTCGTCACTTTCTGAGCATATTTTGTGTCATCGAACGGTGCAATGCAATCCATACTAAGTATGCTGAATACTAATTTGAATATTTTGACTGAGGAGTTTGAATTTAGTTTTTCGTAGGAATACTTTGCAAAGACGATTTTGTTTTATTTTGGGTATATTAAGTTTATTTCTGCGAAGTGATCGAACTATTATTTGATATAGGCCAACTAATGCTGACGACTAATTGAGGATAAAACCCATAATACTAAAAAAACAGGAACATTAAAATTAGCATTCCTCTAAGGGAGAACTGCCGCGTCATTTGAAAGCGTTCGCATCACAGTGGGACTTTTCAGCTTCAACTATTTGAAATTTTGATAGTTTCGGAAAAACAAATGAAAATGCAATGATTTTCAAATATTTAAGATACGCTTTAAGAAAATCTAGATTTGGAGTGCTTTAAACACAAATTAAAAACTGAAATTATTTTCAGCTGAAAACTGTGCTACAAGACCTGTCGCAAAAGAAACAGGACTGTTAAAAAAACAACAAAAAATTAATATTTTTCAAAAGTTATATTTTTTTATTCAAAGTGGTTTCCTTGTGCTTCGATACAGCGTTTAGCCCGGTCAATTAGCATTTCAAATGAGTGTTTAAGGTAATTTTTCGGAATGCTTTTGAGAATATCGGTCGTCGCCTTTTGGATAGCTGAAATGTCCTGAAACCAGTGTCCTTTCATGGGCAAACGAAAATTTCCAAATAGGTAAAAATCACAGCGTGATAGATCAGTTGAGTAGGGTGAGTGATTAATGGTTAATATGGAGTTTTTTGTCAAAAAGTCAGTGACAAGCGTCGACCGATGACAAGGCGCATTATCGTGCAAGAGGCGCCAGTACCCTGACTCACGGTATTGTGGTCGAGCACGACGAATGCGTGACAAAAGATGCTTCATAACACCGAGGTAAAATACAGCATTAATTGTTTGGCCTCGGAATCGTAAAAACAAATCAGCATTGTCTTTATTTTTGACTTCTGAAGACGACCGACTTCTGATCGTCACAGAGGTCCTCACGACCTTTTCGGAATCGCCTAAACTACTCATGCATATTACTACGGGATAGTCACTGATCACCATAAACTTTTTTTATCATTTGAAATGTTTCAGTAAACGTTTTCCCAAGTTTAAAACAAAATTTAATATTTGTTCTTTGCATTTTACGACCGATGACCAAAAGCTGCTGTCACTTTTTGATCGATAACATCGATTTTAGATATCCAATTGTCTTAAAATTTTTACGAAACTTTTTGTTTCATATGCCCACCAATAGGTGGTGCCATAAGAAACAGTTATATTTAAAAAGTTCTGTTTCTTTTGGTACAGACCTTGTATTTCCAAGGGCTTTGAACTTTTACTACCCATGTCACTTAGTTCTGCCCTCTTTTGTTCCACAGTTTTCGCTCTCTTGTTTTATAGTTTCGTTTAGTTTAGCTATATTCCAAAGCATTGCTTCAAAGATTCATTATAAAAAACGTTTTTGTTTTTTCATTTGCTCATTACCTGCTGTAGTTTTACCTTTATCTCCATAAAGTCACTTTAATTTGCTTAAACTACTTTACTTTTCACAAGAATTTTCTTTACTTATAAAGAGTCTCACTTTGTTAGCAAATCTATTGTCATCTTCAATCAATTCAGTTTTTAAGATGCCATGCCTTCCTTAAATAAATCAAAGGGTTTTGTTTGCGATTACTATGAAAATTGTAAGAAGAATGAAAATCGACTTCAATATCGTAAATATTTTTTCTTTAGCAATCATTTAGTTGATTACTTTTTCTAAAGCTGTCAACAGTAATACAAATAGAAATATATTTTTATTCATGCAAGTAAATATGCATTTGCAGAAATAATTTTATTCGACAAAAGAAAACTACTATGAAACCGGAAAGTGGTAAAATTTACACTAGATGTTACTTTTTAGTACTTATCTACAATAAAACGTTAAATGCTGGTTATTAATTCATATAATGCGTGTATAAAGTTTAAAAACTTAACTTAAATTGGCATTGAATAAAAAAAAACAAAACAATATATTGGTAATATTGAAAATTCGTTTCAGAAATTCAGAATTTAGAAAATTTATTTAACATACGCTACAAAAATACCAAATTACTTGTTGCGATTGTTGACAACTATTTAAACATATACAAAGTTAATATTAGAAAGGCAGTAGTATTTCTTTATATTTGGTTATTATAAGTTATTTGTAGTGGTGATAGCCCAGTATCTTTACTAGCTCGATACTTAGTTGAACTAACTTATAAAGAAAACTGGCAGAATTAGCAATAAATATATCAAGGTTATTGTTCACTAAAATAGCGCAACTTAATTCAAAAATATATTGCATAAACTTTTAACATAAATATATACCCAGATTTATTCAAATGATGCTGGCACAAAGTTCATAGCGCTTTGCGAAAGCTGTCATCATATTATCGTATATCGATACACACCTAAATATCTGATTACTCTGAGTATATACCTACATATATATGTATATGTATAAGCGTAAAGATATAAACACGTGTGTGGTTTTGCACATAAACATTGCGGATTTCATTTTGTTTGATGATTCCATAAAATCATGTATGGTATATGTATAATACTACTTTAAGTCGCATAATTCAAGGTTTTGCTTAAAGAAAGCGGAGGCGATAACAACTTGCGTGTGTATGTGATTTCAGGTAAGTATGAATATTTCAAAGGTTGCTGGTAAGCTATCAATTTAGCACCTTGACACGCTAGACATAAGCTAAGAAGTTATTTATTTTGATTCTACAGTGCAAACCTCAAGAAGATCACAACTCACAAAGAGAAAGTTTTATCTCTCTTGCTTCTATGACTTTATATGAACACTTAGACTGAGTAGAGTAGTAGACCATTTTTATAGAGCAGTAAATTTCCTACAAAACTATGTGTATCATCATTCATAATAATTTTTTTTCATTGAGTTACAAAATTAATAAGAAAAAAAGAATTTTTCCAAAAATAGTCAAATTTCAACCGTTAATATCTTTTAAAAGGTTGGGTTTACGAAAAAATCATAAGAGACCATATTTTAGAGCATTCAATTTTCTACAAAACCTAATTAACAAAATATTTTTTCAAGTAGTCGGAAGCGAGATATAAATTTTTCTATCTGATAATAAGAAAAAATAGAAAACCGTTAGACGGAGGACCTTCCCGTTACAATTAAAAACTCATATTTGGAGAGGCTTTCTTAGAGGTGTCTAGGAACTCGGTTTTGCGAGTACCAATTGAAAAAAAAAAAAAAAAATTTGAATCACCCTAATGTATATGTATGTTAACGATACCTCTGTCGTATTTAGACAATTTTAAAATTGGCAAATAGTTTTTACTTTTTATTTTTTCATAGTTTTTTTTTGTATTATCTGTTTTTTTTACTTTCTCAACACCAGCAGTGATATTTAAATTGCTTCCAGCGTGTTCGTGGTTGACCAAAGTAATTTTTTTATTCGCTTATTTTGCCAATATGTCAGCAGTTTATCATAGCAAGTCTGAAGTGGTGTATGTGACGACTATTTATATTTGTTCGTACGAGCAATATATGTGTATACGAATACTGGATGTATACGTAAATGCTTCCAACTAATTTATTTACGTGACTTCGTTGACTGAAAATGTATTCTGTCAAATTTTTATACTCTCGCAACAATTAAGGAGAGTATTATAGTTTTGTTCACGTAACGGTTGTTTGTAAGTCCTAAAACTAAAAGAGACAGATATAGGGTTATATCTACCAAAGTGATCAGGGTGACGAGTAGAGTCGAAATCCGGATGTCTGTCTGTCCGTCCGTCTGTCTGTCCGTCTGTCCGTCCGTCTGTCCGGTCGTCTGTCCGTCCGTCTGTCCGTCCGTCCGTCCCTGCAAGCTGTAACTTGAGTAAAAATTGAGATATCATGATGAAACTTGGTACACGTATTCCTTGGCTCCATAAGAAGGTTAAGTTCGTAGATGGGCAAAATCGGCCCACTGCCACGCCCACAAAATGGTGGAAACCGAAAACCTATAAAGTGTCATAACCAAGCCATGAATAAAGATATTAAAGTGAAATTTGGCACAAGGGATTGCATTAGGGAGGGGCATATTTGGACGTATTTTTTTTTGGAAAAATGGGTGTGGCCCCGCCGCCTACTAAGTTTTTTGTACGTATCTCGGAAACTCCTATAGCTTTGTCAACCAAACTCTACAGAGTCGTTTTCTTCAGGCATTTCCATATACAGTTCAAAAATGGAAGGAAATCGGATAATAACCACGCCCACCTCCCATACAAAGGTTATGTTGAAAATCACTAAAAGTGCGTTAACGGTCTAACAAAAAACGTCAGAAACAATAAATTTTACGGAAGAAATTGCAGAAGGAAGCTGCACCCAGGCTTTTTTTAAAAATTGAAAATGGGCGTGGCCTCGCCCACTTATGGACCAAAAACCATATCTCAGGAACTACTAAACCGATTTCAATGAAATTCGGTATATACTATTTTCTTAACACCCTGATGACATGTACGAAATATAGGTGAAATCGGTTAACAACCACGCCTTCTTCCAATATAAAGCTATTTTGAATTCCATCTGATGCCTTCTCTGTATAATATATACATTAGGAACCAATGATGATAGCGGAATAAAACTTTACAAAAATACGGTATTTGAAAAATATGTAAATGACGTATAATGAAATCTCGATTATCACTTTATCATGCGAGAGTATAAAATGTTCGGTGACACCCGAACTTAGCCCTTCCTTACTGTTTAAATGAGTTAAGCATCCGCCCCCTCTACCCAGAAAAACTGGCACACACTAATACAGCACTTCCGATGACACCGCACAACGCAACTCACCACACCTCTCCATCAATCAACCCACTTAACAAAAAGGCTGGGCAAAAGGATTGTGGACACATTCGTTCGACACAACTCGTCTCATATACTGCGAACATCCTCTCCGCTTACAACACCCGTCCCGCGCGCAACAGTAAGCGTTTCGACAACAACGATCTGGCGCGCTGTAGACATACGCTCATATAATTGTAATATAATACGATTTGTAAAAATATAAAACCTTTTTTAATAAATTAATATTGTAATCATACTACTCAAGCTACCCGGTATTTTTATTCCAAATGTGCGTGACAACTATTTAAACAATTTATACGTTCATAGTGATTACCAATGCAAAAATAGGGATACATATGTATCTACCAGTTACAAATATATTCACTTACTTGTTTCTTATATTATTAATAAATTTTACAGGATGTGCAAGTACAGAAATTTTCGAGATTTGTAAGAAAGACCTATTGATCTACATTTGTATGGACCTTTATTAGTTTGAGTATCAGAGATGCAAATATATAAAATCTTTCTGAGGACATATATTTTAGTTTTTATACTGAAATAATATTTGAAAATGGTAAAGAGTTTTTCATATAAACAACGAATCGTTCATATTTTCGAAGCAGATGAAAGTAAATTTAGGCTTTTCCTTCAGTAATCAATTGCTGACATATAGCAGAAGTAAAAATTTTAACTTATACTAAGTTAAAGTAAATAAATATTGTCACCGGAATATAAAAAAGCCAAAACTCTTGTTCAAAACTCAGCGAAAAATTCTTGAAAGCGACAAAGTTAAGCCCTCTCACACCTCGACTCAAAAGCGAAGCGAAGCACTTACTCCATCACTGCCGTTTTAAAGGTTAGAAGAAGGTTAGCTGCTATTTGGCTTAAATGAGTAGTAGAAATATACATTCATAAAAAGGTCGTTAACTCCCTAATACACATATATGCATGCTTATATATGTACATATACATATGCTTTCAAGGAAAATATGGAAAAGGCAAGAACAAGCTTTTGAGGAGAACACAACTCATTTTATGCCACATTGAGCGGAACAACATTACACATATTGCAAATGACACAAAAAGATGTATGGGAATGGCAAAGCATTTGTGATTATGTGTGTAGCTGGTTCTGTTTACGATCGTAAAACATACTGGGAACCATGTATTCTAAGTATATACATTGCCAACACGAATATGTATACACGATTATGAGTACATATTCAGCTAGAAGTACGGCATTAAACTAACATATGGGTAGAGATACAGAGCATTTGATTAACATATTCACTTTTGAGGAATCACTGTCATGCCAACCAACATAAAGCCGAATTTTTTTTCAATTGTGTATGGTGCTTTGATGGGTGGTCTTTCTGCATATATAATTAAGAATTTCGTTGTACTAATTACAGAGTTATAGTCACCAGCTGCAAATACTACGCCATTTTAAGAAAAATTCAACCGGAAAAACTAAAGAGATTAAAAAAAATAAGTAAGGAAGGGCTAAGTTTGGGTGTAACCGAACACTTTATACTCTTGCAACTTGCAAAACTCAAAGCCAGGGAAATACTTTAAGGTGTAAATCCAATCATATAGAGTAAAGTCTGTGGGATGTTCGAAAATCCTGATGTTAATTATACAGGGGCTAGGACAAGTTTTCGCTCAAATTTATATATTTTAGCTACAAAGATACACTCTTATAAATGAAACATGCTCTCTTATTTTCATTGGGATAACTCACATATTGGCCGATATGTGCGGTACAAAGTCACTCGGAAGTTCGAAAATCTTTACATTAAGTATATAGGAGCTAATGGAAGTATTGGTCCGATTCAACCCATTTTCACATACAGACATACCATTAGAAGATAATGATTATGCCTTAGCTTCAATTATATATATGAGTATCACACATTGACCGACACTTTCGATCAAAATTCAACCATAGGTACCGGGTCTAAATATTCTGTACCAAGGGGTTTGAACAGGTTTTATTGAATTTAAATAATTTTTGATCATAAGGTGGCACACACTAAAGACATTATTAGTGCAAAGTTTCATACCGTTATATTAATTGCTTCTTGATCTGGTTGCTGTCCGATTTCGTCCATTTTTACAATGTGACATAAAAATATAAGAATCTTGCCACTACTAAATTTAGTTGAAATCGGTTGGTCGGGTCCCAGGATATGGGATTTCACCAAAAAGTGGGCGGTGCCATGCCCATTGTCAAATTTTTACACCGGCTCCCTTAAAGCTCTCTCACATCATCTCGGTGGTAAAATTTAATGTCTCTGGGGTATTCAGTTATTGATTTATCGCGATTTTAGTGGTATATGGGGGTGAGCGGGGTTGTCTTCTGATTTTATCCGTTTTCACACATTATAGGCATTCTACTCAGCAAATTTAGGTCTTGTAGCTTGAGTGGTTTAGGAGATATGTACATTACACTTGTTAAAGGACGAGGCCACACACTCTTTTTCGAAAATTCTGTCAACAGGTGCCCTTGACTACTGCGTTTCTCTGTACCAATTATGAATTTTATATCTTAATTTAATGCTTAGTTATGGCACTTTATATGTTTTCGGTTAATGGCGATTTGTGGGCGTGGTAGTGGTCCGAGTACGCCTATCTACGAATTCGTACTTGTACAAAGAAACCCTGTATATGAAGTTTCATCAAGACATCTCAATTTTTACTCAAGTTACAGCTTGCACGGATAAACGGGCAGACAGACAGTCAACCGGATTTCAACTTTTCTCGTCATCCTGCTCAGTTATATGTATATAACCAATATATATCTCGCTAAGTTTTAGGTGACACGTACAATCGTTAGGTGAACAACTGGTTGCAAGAGTATACAAATTATAGATTCATTATGAAATATTCTTTAATGGGCGTTTACTATAACATTTTGGATCTTTGAAAGGATTTTTAAAAATCAAACTACAAATGAAAATAGCCATCTTTTTAATGGCAGACTAGATGTTCTATCACCAAATTTATGAGATTTTTATTGCACACATGCCTTTAGTTGGCGTTATTGTGGTAATAATATTTAGTGATCCAATCATCTAGTAATAAATAGGATTTACGCTGCCAATAAACTGGCAATGAACTTGATACGCTGGCTGAATAAAATGATATGAAAAACGAAGAAATAAAATATCAGGCACTACTGAGCGATAACTATATAATAATAAGTTCGCACAAGTTCGTTTACACCGTTCAGATTTCATTTATATAAAATGAGCTTTCGCTGATGGATCTAAGTAGGTAAATGGTAACCACGAAATTTTTTTTATAGACGCAGCTGAGATATGCCGAAAATAATCATAAATGAACTAGATTACACAAATGTTAGTATTTTTAGAACTAATTTTATTAACATAAGTAATTTGCTGCAAATGAATAGATCTACACGTCGAACACGTAACATTAAGCGTAGGTTTATGCCATATCCTATAATACGTTAGACAAGTTTGTTATATTCGAATATTGTACAGAAATATTGTGCTAACACACTAAACTTCTATGAAAATTTAATTTTACAACTACAAAACACTTGCTCCCGTTCTTGCTTCCTTGCAAATCACAAGTTTCTACAAAAGTTATAGCTTGGCGAAATAAAATTTCAGTACAACGCCGTGACAGGCAGACAAATGCGAGTAAAATGTGGACAAGTTTTTACTAAAAGATACCTTTCAAATTTCGAAGGCCAACAGTTGCCTGCCAAAGGACAATCTAATTACGAATTTTGCGTATATGCCACGTAATAACTAAATAACCGGAAAATTCTTTTATATTCAGCACATAAATATGTGTGTGTGCATAAACATACACAGACACCATAAGTTCTAACAACACAGATTACGGCAAATAATTTCGTTTGATTTTCATTTTCTACACTCCGAAAAGAATTATTGCAGAATGGTAGCACATGCTGTGGAATGAACGCATAATGAGAAATAAAAGTGGTTTTTCTTATGATAAATGTATTGGTTATATGTGTGTATTACAATAATGCCATCTATAAGAGATCAGCATAATAAAAATCTTAACACACTTACTTATATGAGTTTACCGCATTTGATCTTATATACTTCCACACAACTGATATATTTTAATTTCTTGAAGTTTAAAACATAATAAGATATCTGCTTTTCTTCATATTGTTGTTTAACTTTTGCTTTAGCTAGTATACTCCTCTAGTGACAGTGCTTATTGTGAATTGTTTACGAGATTAAAAAGTCAACATCCGTTTAAGAGTGGCGCATGCTTTAATTGACAATACCAGATAGCTGAAGAGAGATTATAAGGCTTTTCTTTCTCAGTCATAGTTTTGTTGCTATGCAGTGTTTGTAATATCGCGTTCAATTTAACTAATTACTAATTATGCTGCTGTTTAGTGGCAGAGAGGATCTAATTACAACCGTCGCTCGAGGTAGGTGGTTGATAAATATGAGATTTTATTACAGATACTGATATATATGACAAATATTCTGCCAATATGTCCAATGAGATACCACAATAATCACAAATGATATAAATAGCATAGATGTAAAGCGTGTATATATTTGTAGATATGTTTTCCGCCATTAATTTGAGTAATGTTAGCTATGGAAAAGTATGCAGTTCGCCATGTCGTATACGCAACGTAAAGTGCGGTGCCTACTCATGTTCAGTATATCTTTATATTTGATAAATCTGACATATAAGTTAGTTACACTTAAACGTTGCATGTAATTACACGTTACTCTTATATAATTATTTGTATTCACATATTTTATTTCAATTCCTTGCAAACTACATTGGGTGTATCGCTTATGGTTTTGCGGTTAAAAATATATTTTCTCTGTAGAAACCTGTGGTCCACTTAAATAAGCTCCCGAGAAAAAAAACTGTTTAAAGATAGTTGCTTAATTGGCAGTTGATAAAAGGAAACGGGGAATATAAAATAATTTTAAAAATGTTTAAAATAAAATGTTTCTCTTTTTCGACTTTCAAATTATTTATATGGACACGAAAACAAGAAAAAAAAGTTTATTTTGTCATTCAAGAACTTGATTTGATGAAAGGATTAGTTTGCCTTACTGTTTATTTATTTAATATACTACAGGTATATAAATATGTTTTATAAGATTTGGGAAATTTCTTTCTGACTGCTATAGACTTCTTGGCGAGCCCAATATATCCTATTCCTAGTATGGCATAAGTGATTTTCTGAACTACATAAATATAAGCACTAATATTTGTTTTATTTATTTGGTGCACACGAGCCGAATGAATGAACAAAATATAAACAACGCTAACCCGAAATTGCAATTAAGCTCAATTGAGCAAACTGTAAGTAATTGATTAGTTGTGGCATACGACTAAGGTTGAAAGCAGAATATTGGCAGCGATAAGAAAATGGACAAAAAAAATATAACTCTAATGTATGTGGTGGAAATAATGAATATACGTGTGTATTTGTATAGTATATACGCATTCTTTTTCTAACTTTTGATATTTATAGTGTGACATAAATTTTATATGCTAATTACTGTTTCTGTTGTTAAGGTTTGTTGATTTATTCCTTTGGCAAATGTTTGTGTGGGCTATGAAAATACTGCTTTGGGCGTGCGTTTTACATACTCTATTTATATATGCATATATTATACCCATATATTGATAACAAAAAGCTTATTTTTCGAAATTTTCAATATCAATAAATAAAGTAATCCAAAAAGCTTAATTTTTGTTTATGTTTGTATAACATAGTGCATATAAAAATTAAAATCATGGAATAATTCTAGCTTTTCAAACTGGAAAACAACAATTTTAAATATTTTTTTAGTATATTACATAGTGCTTCTTGCTCGAATGCCTTTCCAACGGAATTCAGGCTTGTAATTAAAACAAAAATCTCACCAAACCCCACCAAAGTAATAAGTTTTTGATATGTAAAAAATCTACAATTTCTAATCTTTTTTGTCTCACAGGTGATACATTTTCCAATGATTAAGATTTGTGATTACATTTCAACTACTGACGCGAGATGATTTATTACTCTAACACCCCGGACTCAAATTATGTGCTGTTTACATATTTACTTACAGACACAAACGGACAGTTATGTACATGAACACATTAGAGGATATCGTTGAATCATTGCATGAACAATTGTACAGCATTAATTTATGTATTGAATTTGTAAATCCTTGGTGATTGAGCGCAAGTTTAAATAACAAGATACGAAATTTTAACATTCTAACCACATTCTCACAAGTCCTTTTGCTTATGAATGAGCCGAATTATTTGTTGGGATAAAGCAACCATATTTAAGTGACCACAACTACGAAAGCCACAAGCAAATGTGTGGAACGACCAACAAGTGCCCACTTGTCACGCATATCCATTTACTGCAGGCACAATTTAACACTCCAACAAAAGAGAAGAAGAAGATACAATTACCTAATCACACAAACGTCATCAAAAGTTCAGATTGTAATCAAAATATGTATCGATAGGTTAAGAGAGGTAATCACGAAATATTGTTACACATGCGAGACAACTAAGAAAGGACTTACGACCATTAAATATTTTTGGGTGAAACTCAGTAATTGTTGAAATTGAATATTTTAAACAAATTAGGAGATACTTGAGTGTGAACAAATCTTATTATACTCGTATAATTACCACAAATACTATTAACAGCAAAAAAATGTAAAAGCACATTTATACAATTTGCATGTATCGCCTAAAGAGGTATTAAGTTAAAAACGGTTAATATATAATATGTATATTTTTTCCTTTGAGGAAACAGAAAAATGTTTATGTTAGCTATATGAAAATCGTGGATTGACGAATATTCCCACAGTTAATTTAAAAGCAAATACACTGCATACCCAGGCGAGGACTGTCTACTGATTATTACTCAGCAGATGTTGCCTACGCTTTTTATCAAGCGCTTTGAGACTTGGGCGGCTACTGTCTTCATTATTATGATTATTTGCTTTATTGCCCGGTGTTTCTAAGCTGTTTTAGTGATCATTGTAATATACTATTTACTTGAAGTTCGAAATGATTCTAATTATTATGCAGTTGCTATAGTAACAATTAAATGAAATATGAAAACAGCGTGTCGAAATGAGGCAGCAATAAGCCTAACATTTAATCAAGTATAGTCGTGTTATCTACCATTGTCTCTGAAACGTAATAAGTAAGTCAGAAAAATCTTTTTAATAGGTTAATATACTTTAATAGTTAACTCAGCAAAGAATACTTAACAATAGTGCAAAATTGAGAAAATCCTGATCGAACGACTTTTAGAGAAATCAAATCAAAACAACACCTTCAGCAGATTGCAAATTATATGGTATTGGTAATGTCGATTCAATTCGAATCATTATTATAAGGAAGTGGTTTACTAGGATCAACACCATTTACTCTTCAAATGTACAGTACTCAACAAATCTGAAGGAAAATTTTGCGACTGTTGCGTTAAGAGTTTTGAGGTGTCCGATTACGAATTTGCGTTCAAAATTTTCTATCAGGCATGTTTGTAATTTTAGTAAAAGGTCGCCGGAAAAATATTTATCTTATAACTGGGGCATATTTTTCATGCGATCGGAGTCTAAGCTTAAAATTATTTCAGTGAATATGTTCCATAACAATTCTGAAGGGAAGGATTGGCGTTGTACTACTTGCGGAAAATATAATCGAAAAGGATGTTTACACGCGTTGAAGCTAAAATGTTTAAGAGGAAAGCTGGATTGCATTGAATATTTCAAAATTATCTTATGTACATATTTCAACGCAAATTATGGAAAATTGGCACGTGTAAATACATATAAAAATATGTGCGTGCCAGTACTTTAGCTTTTTACCATTTTGTTATTCAAATAAAAGTTGTTTGCTATCAAATTTGTCGAAGTGAAATGCAAACAATTTGTACATACACAGACAGCTTATCGCAGCATCTTATCTAATAAACATAAATGCATAAATATGAGCATCAGTTACAATTTGCAATACTCATTTTATTTTTACTAGATCTCTATGAAACTGTGATAAGCAAATCCTTGTTTGTGTGTATATGTAAGATTCGCTTTCGGGAATTTTTGCAAATTTATTGCCATGATGAGATGTTAGTGTCGCTTCTGCAAATAATATTATAGCAAAAATTGTTCATATGATATGATATGTACAAGTTAAGGATCCTAACCTAATTAAACATCGCCTATAAGGTCCTATTAAAGTTTATGTTTAAGAGTAACGTCAAAAGTACGTAATATTTATGAATTCTCCTAGCCTATTAAGGTTAATATGATAGACTAATCATACACATTTTTCGAACCTGCTTAAAACTTTACATCCAGAGAAACAAACTAAATTTTCTTCACTCCTAATAAGGTAACTAGTAAATCAGCCAACGAATTCAAAAAGCCCATCAACCAATTCTTGCTTGTGTTCCAAGTTAATAACGTCAAAATGTACAAGTTCCCTTTCAGCTTTTGCAGTTCTTAAGCCACACTGGCTACGCGGTGTGTAAGTAACCTAACAGTTTTCTATACGACTAAGGCCTTAATTGTGAAAATGAGATTATTGGTTGTAAGTGGCAGACATGACACTCATTGAGCACAAAATTACTGGAGTCATTGTAGAATAGGATTAAAGGGTAGTTCAAAAGCTTCAAGAATTCTGACAGCCACTCATAATCAACACTTATTATCAATTTCCTGTGGTAATTATACAATTTTCAATCGGATTGAATTACTTCGAGAAATTAACCGGATGTCTAGGACATCTAGTGAATTGACGCTAACAAACGTGATCAAATTGATAAGAAAGAACAGTCTGATTGACATTTGAGCATTTTCTTTAGTTCAGCACTGCAGCGAGTGTGGGAGTATCAGACAAGGTTACCTGTGCAACACCTACGCCAACAAATGCATGCCAAGAAGTCTTTCCATGTGCAGTCATGTGCACAGAAAAATACAATTTGTTTCCTAAATTTGGCATTGAAAGAAATTACTTGAAACTCTGTACCGCTGTAAATTAAAAGAGATGGTGCCCAAAGTGGGAAGGTAGCTCCGGAAAGTCTGAGCAATTTTGTTGTTTTTTATCGCTTAAGAATATTTTAAATGGTATCTCAAGTACCGTCAAAAAAGGCAGTTTTTTCACTTTTATTATAGAAGAATAAAAGCCAGTCACATCCGAATTTTCGAATATATAGTAAGAGGTATTATTGAACTATAAAATAAAAATTATTTTATGTCAAAAAAAATGGCGGATTTCAACGATCCCGTCGATTGACATTTTTTGCGGCCGTCAACTTCCTAACAAAGCTTCTTATCTGAAACGAAAAAAGTAAGTTTTTCTTTAATCAAAAAGCTTTTATTAAGTGCGTAGTGAATGGGTTTTGAGAATTTCGAAAAATTGGGAATGTGGACCTGGATTTTCTCAAAACTGCCATTTTTACCCTTGTTTTTCGATATCAAAATAGGTATACCACCGCCAAAATGCCATTTTTTCGAAAAAGCGTTCTATCACGCACTTGTGTATAAAGTTGTCTATAAAATAGGCTTTAGTTGAAGTAAATCGGTTAAATAATTCGCTCGCAATTTTGACGCCTGATAAAAAAATTTAGTTTCGAGGAAACGAGCCTCAAAGTTTTGGTGCCTATGCAGCCGCTGCATGAAGCGCAGTGGTTCTGGGGCCTATTACTTCGAAAATATTCGGAGTATACCAATGAGACTTTGGGACTATATTTTCGAATAGTTTTTCAATTGATTAGAATGAAAACAAACATTTAATATAATATTTTAAACATTCTAGAGGTATTTCTCCCTTTAAAGTAGACGCAGCCTACCATATGTAAGATGAATTTCGCAATAGAGGAAAAAAAGATTTTATTATAGGTTTAAGTTATCATCCACTTGGACCATAATACTAGTATGCATTTGGATGGCTTTAAGGGGGAGGGGGGGGATGTGTAGAAGTTCACGCAAGTGAGGAAAGTTCTCTGAACCATCAACATCTCAAGACCGGCATATTCGCCATTCACTTGGGAGTGGCCAGAAACGATTCTTTTCACACATGACCGGCAATGAAGTCAAGCATCTCACGACTTCCGGTCTTTGACCAAGTATCCTCTGGGTAGCCTAAGAACATCCGTTCGAAGGTGAGTTAAAGTGAAAAGGCGAAACATCCCCTGCATAGGGTTGTGCGCTGGGTTTGGGACCCGCCACGTAAAAAGCCTATCCCAATGAAAAGCGACAAACAG
This sequence comes from Bactrocera tryoni, assembly GCF_016617805.1. NCBI lineage: Eukaryota > Metazoa > Arthropoda > Insecta > Diptera > Tephritidae > Bactrocera > Bactrocera tryoni. The sequence continues at coordinate 20,817,032 of NC_052502.1, forward strand.
CCTCGGATGAGAAACCCCTCTTTTGATGACGACCATGGCAAACGAAATAAGGACAACGAATTGAGGGCATGCACCTGGAATGTCCGGACCCTTAATTGGGAAGGTGCCGCTGCCCAGCTGGTTGATGTCCTCGTGAAAATAAAGGCTGACATCACCGCCGTCCAAGAAATGCGATGGACGGGACAAGGACAGAGACGAGTAGGTCCTTGTGACATTTACTACAGTGGCCATATAAAGGAGCGCAAGTTTGGTGTTGGATTCGTGGTGGGAGAGAGACTCCGTCGCCGAGTACTATCATTCACTCCGGTGAGATGAACGTCTAGCTACAATCCGCATCAAAGCGAGGTTCTTCAACATATCGCTGATCTGCGCCCACGCTCCGACGGAAGAGAAGGACGATGTGACCAAAGATGCCTTTTATGAGTGCTTGGAACGCACTTATGAGAGATGCCCCCGCCACGATGTCAAAATCGTGCTTGGCGACTTTAACGCCAGGGTGGGCAAAGAAGGTATATTTGGCACTACGGTCAGTAAATTCAGCCTCCACGACGAAACATCCCCAAATGGGTTCAGACGTTGCTGATCTGACGTTCGCCGGGGCCCGAAATATGGTTATCTGTAGTACTGAATTCCAGCATAAGAAGATTCGTCAAGCTACCTGGCTGTCTCCGGATCGAAAAACTACCAACCAGATCGATCATGTTGTGATAGACGGAAGACACGTCTCCAGTGTTTTAGAAAAATGCGTGCGCTCCGAGGTCCTAACATCGACTCGGACCACTATCTTGTTGCAGCCAAGATTCGCACCCGCCTCTGTGCAGCAAAAAACGCACGTCAACAAACACAAGGAAGGTTCGACGTCGAGAAGCTGCAATCACAACAGACAGCCGAACGATTTTTCTACTCGGCTTGCACTCCTGCTCTCTGAGAGCACTGTCAACAACTCGGTATAAGGGAACTGTGGGACGGCATTTCAAAACTCCTTACGTACAGCTGCAACCGAAACCATTGGTTTTCGGAAAGTGCAAAAGAACAGCTGGTGACGACGAGGAGTGCCGTGTCGCAGCGGAGAAAAACAGGCTGCCTACCTCGCAACGTTACGATCGACCACAACACGTGCGGGATGGGATAGATACCGAGAGTTGAAGAAGGAAGCGAGACGCATTTGCGACAGAAAGAAGAAAGAGCCAGAAATGCGTGAGTACGAAGAGCTTGATAAGCTGGCCGACAGGGGTAATGCTCGAAAATTCTACGAAAAAATGCGGCGGCTTACAGAAGGTTTCAAGACCGGAGCATACTCTTGTAGAACCCCAAAGGTGACCTAGTCACCGATGCCCAGAGCATACTTAAACTGTGCAGGGAACACTTCTCCAGTCTACGGAATGGCAGTGAACGCACAACGCCAGGAGAAGGCGAACCCGATTCCCCAATCGATGACGATGGAGCAGACGTTCCATTGCCCGACCATGAAAAGAAGTTCGAATAGCAATTACCCGCCTGAAGAACAACAAAGCGGCGGGGGCCGATGGATTGCCGGCCGAGCTATTCAAACACGGCGGCGAAGAACTGATAAGGAGCATGCATCAGCTTCTTTGTAAAATATGGTCAGACGAAAGCATGCCCAACGATTGGAATTTAAGTGTGCTATGCCCAATCCATAAAAAGAGAGACCCCACAATCTGCGCCAACTACCGTGGGATTAAGCCTCCTCAGCATCGCATATAAGGTTCTATCAGGCGTATTGTGTGAAAGATTAAAGCCCACCGTCAACAAACCCTGATTGGACCTTATCGAAGTGCTGGCTTTAGACCTGGAAAATCAACAACCGACCAGATATTCACCATGCGCCAAATCTTGGAAAAAGACCCGTGAAAGGAGAATCGACACACCACCACCTCTTCGTCGATTTCAGCTGCTTTCGACAGCACGAAAAGGAGCTGCCTTTATGCCGCGATGTCTGAATTTGGTATCCCCACAAAAAACTAATACGGCTGTGTAAACTGACGTTGAGCAACACCAAAGAGCTCCGTCAGAATCGGGAAGGACCTCTCCGAGCCGTTCGATACCAAACGAGGTTTCAGACAAAGGCGACTCCCTATCGTGCGACTTTTCAACCTGCTTCTGGAGAAAATAGTTCGAGCTGCAGAACTAAATAGAGAAAGGTACCATCTTCTATAAGAGTGTACAGCTGCTGGCGTATGCCGATGATATTGATATCATCGGCCTCAACACCCGCGCCGTTAGTTCTGCTTTCTCCAGGCTGGACAAGGAAGCACAGAAAATGGGTCTGGCAGTGAACGAGGGCAAGACGAAATATCTCCTGTCATCAAACAAACAGTCGTCGCATTCGCGATTTGGCACTCACATCACTGTTGACAGTCATAACTTTGAAGTTGTAGATAATTTGGTCTATTTAGGAACCAGTATAAACACCACCAACAATGTCAGCCTGTAAACCACTGGTGCCACTTCGGACTGAGTAGGCAATTGAAAAGTAAAGTCCTCTCTCGACAAAGACCAAATTCCATAAGTTCCTCATTATTCCCGTCCTGTTATATGGTGCAGAGGCTTGGACGATGACAACTACTGATGAGTCGACTTTGCAAGTTTTCGAGAGAAAGGTTCTGCGAAAGATTAAGATATCGTATTCGATAGAACGATGAGCTATACGAGTTGTACGACAACTTTGACATAGTTCAGCGAATTAAAAGACAGAGGCTACGCTGGCTAGGTCATGTTGTCCGAATGCAGAAAAACACTCCAGCTCTGAAAGTATTCGACGCAGTACCCGCCGGGGGAAGCAGAGGAAGAGGAAGACCTCCACTCCGTTGGAAGGACCAAGTGGAGAAGGACCTGGCTTCGCTTGGAATATCGTAGCGAAAAGAAGAAACGACTGGCGCGCTGTTGTTAACTCGGCTATAATCGCATAAGCGGTGTCTACGCCAATTAAGAAGAAGAAGAAGAACATACAAAATGGATCTAACCTCAAAAGTATTTTTCTATATCAGGGGTGACTAAAAACAAAAACAAAAAATATGTCGACTCTAAACTATTTTTCTACTGAAGTAACAACAAGGAGGGTTTTCATTTACTACTCACGCATGTGTAGCATATGTTTCGTATGGGTAGCTGTAGCACATGAAAATTTTAATTAGCCCTGCTCTACTACCACTCCCAATTTTTTGCTACCGCTAAGCCAGAGCATATCATAACATTTAAATTTTTTCAACAGCTATAGTTTTTTACCAATGTCTTTTACATTGTTATGCTATGGCTCTGCTATAGCTCCCAACAAAGTGAGGGCGGTAGCTATAGCAAAATGATAAGCTACGGGAGTAGCGTGGTTTTCTTAAACGCTGACAACAAGCAATCCCGTTGCCTTTGAGAAAGCGGCGCTACTAAGATCGCACCATTTCTGATTGCTAATCGGTTTGCGTTTAGTTGTTAAAAATGCTGTGTTTGTTATAAAAGGTGTTATTCTGAGCCTAAAGTATACAGTCAACATTGTTGGGAGTCAAAAGAAGCCAAGTGAACTCTAGCGTTAGCAGACTTATTAATTAATCTTTAGAAAAATATAGGATTTGAAAAACATTTCCTTCATTTACCACATTGAGATAAAACATATACACAATTCCAAAATTATATCCACTAGTCAACAAAATATGTCTCTCAAAAACTGCGAAATAATAATACAAAAGTAATTAATTAAACACATATTTTAATTCACTTTAAACACAAATTACTGTAAACATTTGCCAGCTATAAGGCTGCAACTTTATTTTGATATAACCAATGCATACAATAAAACAAAGAACATTATACAAAATTCGACAATTTAATTAAATTTTTAACTTGTCCGTGTGGTAATCATAATTAGAATTAATTGTACTGCCATGTATTTTTATTATCTTATAGTTAATTAAAATATTAACAAAGACAAGTAACGAAGATGATAAAAAATAAATTAAATCAAAAGCAAAAAACGTTGTACATGCAAACAAACTCCTGTTTTAACTCGACACAATTATAAACTATATGACATAATACAAAATAACAAAGAAAAATGCATTTTAAATTTTTTATCGCACACCTAAAAATGAAAAAAGAAATGCAATTGCAAAGTGACATCAGTATCGAACCGCAAGTATGTAAATAATTCTATTTAATTCGCGGAAGTGGAATGCGTCAGTGAAGGCGAAGTTGTGAAATTTATGAAATAAAGAGGTAAATTTTGCAATTATGCAAATTGACTGTAGTTACATGCCACAAGCAATTTAATGCACAACACACATTTGCTTGAAATATATGTGTACACGTGACTAATCAATATAGAGATTCAACATACAAGTATACATATATTATAGAAAATAGCAGGAGTAAGATATAAGTACTCAGTAGCCTATAGTTAAATTTTAAAGCAAGGTAAGTACTAAAACCACCAATATTTATTTTAATTTTCTTTTTTGTATTTAGATAGCCAGCCCACTGTAGTAAGAAGTTAGGTTAATTAATTTTCATGGTAATTTTATACACACTCAAGTTTGCATACGTAGAAAGCATCTTTTGTAACTAGCATACTTTTAGTGCCCTCAAACAAATTTGCATAACTCCGTTTTCGAAAATAATTAGCTGTAATTTCCGTGCAGTCAAAGTAAATAAAAACACAGGAAAAAATTAATTGACTTCAGCGAAAAGCTTTTGTATTCTTCCGAGGCGAATGAAGGTCTCCCATTATAAATATGGCATTGAGTTTTGCTTACTTTTGCGTACTCATATATATCTATATACATATATGGAGGCAGATATTTGATAGAACAGAATGCTGAATGTGTGATGAATATTTTCATGAAAAAATGTCTTTTCAGAACCTGGAATTGATGTTAAAAGGTCAGATAACGCATGGGGGAAAAAGTGCAAGATCACAGTTTTAACATAACACATAATATCACAATAAATAAACAGTAAATGCAATAAAAACGAATCAACTCAGGGCTTCGAAAAATAACATTGTTATATATTTTTCTGTATTTAGATAGTGACGAAAAATTGCTATTTTCTATTTTATTTCATGTCTGTTCATTTTAATTGCTTATTTGAAGTTTTTAAATTAACTTTCGACTAAAATATCTAAACATCATTTAAAGTGGAATATTTTAAATTTTCAGCCAAGGAATTATCACTAATTCAAAAATTCCACACTTGGAAAGTTAAAAAATATTTTAAGCCAAATTAGAAAACTAAAGCTAAATGAAACAGCAGACAATTTATCAAATTATTTTTCTTACCCTATTTAAAAAATAAAACCGTATAAAAAATTGTGGCGCGCAAATATAATTTTCATTTTCTATTTTCTTTAATTTTCACTTGGTATCACTTGGTATCCTCTAAACGGATTGCCAACGATTTTATTTAACCGTAAATGTGCAATATCACGCAGCTTCAATTATCACCACCTCGTAATTCTTAGTCTGAGCCAAAAAGAGTTAAAGTGATATCTGGCAAACTGTGGACGTCAGTAGAGGTTGTGTGAAAATATTTAATGGGAAAATGGAAAAACTTGCAAAAAGCCACAGCTATCACAATGTAAAGAAACCGAATGTTGGGAAGGTGTACTCACTAATATCTTCTATGCAAATATTTTCCCACACGCATTAATCATATCTTACATTCAAACCAAAATGAAAAACTAAGTTTTAATACCTTTTTAATTGGAAGACATCACCTAAATAGATTTTCAAAATACAATGAAAAAAAGAAAACTTAATGCTTATTATAGAGCAGGCGAATTTTAGTACATCCCTGTAATATGTACTTTTCACTAATAAAGGAAGAGATAAACTTAATTTGAAATTTTGCTTTCATAAATAAGCAGCTCTGTAAAATAGAAGCGCGAAAAGCAGTCATAGCGATATTGTATATTCTAAAAAGCATTGAATGTTTTAACTAGAGGTAACTTAAGTTTTTGTAAACAAAGTGAATATGAAAATAAAAATAGCTTTTAATTAGACAAGACTTAATCAATGCTTATGGTAATTTTAAAGAAATATAAGCGGTGTATGTCTGTGATATTTGTGTATAATGTATATAAATCCAGATGTGCTCAATATTTTGAACTTTATCTTATTTGTAAATAATATACAAAATGATAGATCTGTGTTTATAGAATTAAAATAAATTCATTAAGAATCAGCTTTGACACATTTTGACTTAGCCGAAAGTAAATTCTCTTAAATGTTCCAGGGCGTATAAGAACCTAAGTGACCATTTTTGTAAAGCAATAAATTCAATATAAAACTATGAATTTTCCAATTTTTAATGGAATTGAGTTGTAAAATTCATAAGAAGAAAAAATTCCTCTAAAATCGTCAAATTGTAGCGGCGAAAAAATCGTAAAAAACCCGTTTGTTGAGTGTTCATTTTCCCACAAAACTTATGAAACGATATATGTTTTCAAATAATTAGCAGTGAGATTCGAATTTTTCTATCTGATACCAAAAAAATAGTAAACTATTAGGCAAAAGGTTTTTCCGTTACAATTAAGAAAGAACAATTTTAACTAGCTGGTTCTAATTCCAACATGAGTTTGCTTTGTTGAAAAAAATTACGTTTTAGAGGCTATATTTTAAACAATTACTTCTAGAGTTAATTGTATACCTTTTTTTAGTCTTTTTTTTATCAGACAAATTTAAGCTTTTGTTTTTTTCCCAAACTCTTACTTACGAACTTCACAAAGATATTTTATGGTTCACGTTCGGTTTCCTCACCTGCGGTTCTGTTAACGTTCAACATTGCTTTTTTGTTTATGTTTCATTTCATTGACTTTTGTTTTCATTCTCATTCATTTACACGACTCTGGTCCACCCTTCGCCTTGTACAGCAACTGACAATAAATGATAAATGGTGAAGTGCTCTGTCCACCGGGCGTATAATTAACAACATTTCATTGTCTATGGTAGAGGAACTGGTAAAGATATATAGTACCTTAAAACAACCACAAATACGAGCAAACTATTATTCGTAAGAATATACATAGCTGCATTTTATTATACAAGGTGTGTTCCAAAGTAAACAGGACTTTTTGGATCTAGCGACCCCTGGAGGCGCCATCTACATATATGTCGACTGATGCGTTAGAATCTTCTATCCTTATCGATTGCCTAGTGAGAATTTCATGACATTTCATCAATTAGAAGAGAAGTTATTGCGTTTTCAGTGTTAGTATGTTTGTGTTATCGGTGCGAAAATGAGCTTCGAACAAAGAGCCAACATTAAATTTTGTTTAAAATTGGTAAAACTTTTACCGAAACGTTTCAATTAATGAAACAAGCTTATGGCGATAATTGCCTATCCCGTAGCAGAGTACACGAGTGGTTTCAACACTTTCAAAGTGATCGTGAGGACATACATAAATGACAATCAACATGTGGATCAATCAAAATCCTTGATCACCGGAAATTCCATCGAATCTGTGGGTGAATTCATAAAAATCAGCCGAAATCATCATTGAAATTCATGGAAATGGAATTCAACATCTTCAAAACATCGATTAATTGCATTTTGACCGAACATTTGGGCTTACGAAAGGTGTGTGCACGGTTTGTTCTGCATAAACTGACTGAAGGCTCAGAATTCAACATTCGATTCGACGCTTCTGACCTATTATTTTACCAAAAATCACACTTTAACCATTAACCACTCCCCGTATTCACCTGGCATGGCACCGTGCGACTTCTTCCTTTTCGGAAAAATTAATTTGCTCATGAAAGAAAAGCGTTATGCAGACGTAGAGGCCATTCAAATTGCTTGCACCGGTATACTGTTGGCCATACCGGCCAATGAGCTAAAACACTCGTTCGACATGCTTTTGGACCATGCAAAAGGCTGTACTGAAGCAGAAGGAGACTATTTTGAATAAAATAAATTGATTTTGCCGAAAAAAACCTTTGTTCATGCACATGGTCTAAAAACGAGCTTAAGTCTCTTAGTAGAATAACTTGCAAATGGATAAAGGAACAGTAAGTTGTAAGCTACCGAAAACAATCAAACGTTTTTAAAATTGTCTGAAAGAAGATGACTAAAGGCTAAAAAAATTAAACTAAAAATAAGATTCAGCTTCCCTTTAAACATGTTCCTTGCTATTTAACTTTTATCCTCCCGCCAGTTGTTTCACACCCGTTTGCAATTGTCATTGATATAGTTGCAGTCTCTGTAATTATATTTATTTATCAATAATTAATATATTTAGCCTTTGACTTATTTGTTTGGCTTATACTTTCCATTGTGTTACCATTTCCAATTCAAAATGTTTATCACTTTACAAGTGCGCGGATTTTGCATGTAAATTTCATATTAATGCCCTGAACAAAGTATGAATATATTAAATTTGTCACGATATTAACCTATAAAAATAAAAAATATTTATATGATCAGCATAACGAGCTGCGTCGATTTAGCCATGTTCGTCTCTCTATGCGCTTGTCTGTTCGTCTGTAAGAAACTGCTCGTTTGACAGAACCGTCAATAACGAATAACTATCATATTAATTCTTAAATGTACAAACTGAATGATACGAATCAATATAAAGATCAGTTTATAATATTCTCCCAAATAGGAGGAGTTCGAGGACTTGAACTGAACTGAAAGGAAGCGTAAGAGAAAAAAACATTATTGGAGAAATTTTTAAAATACACAGAAATTATAACTGAATAGAGATTAATTAAGTTTGAATTTTCGGTCCTAGCACTCGATGTAAATTTTAAAACATCATATACATATGTAGTTATAAATATACTATATAAACACTGAATTTATAGTTTCTGAACTTGGAACAATAAATTCTAACAGATGCGTATATAGATAAATGTGTCAAAGAGGCAGCAACCCTTATCAAGCTTACATTTTATAGCATTTTACACAACTAAAGTTGTAACAAATTGTTTCCAAATTGATTAAAATGATATACGCAAGCACATGTACGAATATAAAATGGCAGTAAATGTTTACACAAGTAAGATTTTCCTTCAAGTTGTCTGTTAAGTATGAACAAGAAAAGTATTGAAACGTTTAAGAGTGAAACGTGCAACAACCTTTCAACAGCTGTTGTTACGCCCTGTACAAGAATACTAAAAATGAAGAGATTGTGGTATGGATATTAAAACATATTCTACGCTTCAACAGATCTACAGGCTGTAAACATCATATAACAGTGTGAACAGCAAAACGTAATACATAAACATAAAATGATGAAGCTTCCGTTGAACCGTTGATCGTTTGTTTAACGCAGGACAGCACATCAATAAGGTAATAAAGTTTGGTCGATACATATGTATATGCAAGGTTACATGTTCGAGGTAAGAAACATATGTATCAATTTTATGACACATATTTTCACTAGCTGGTATATTGCAATTTTACCGTAGTCATTTAATAAACCGGCAAGTAAATTTATTTATTAAAAAATGCATTCGTATGGCTAGTTATGAGTTATCATAATAAATTCCCCTGAAAATTTAATTTTATATAGTCTTATAGAAGCATGTATTTCTATTTCCAATTTGGTGTTGTAAGATAATACTTGAGTATCATGAACACACTTTGAAGTTATTTGAACATACAAATATCATCTAAAGCTCTTTAAGCCACTCACAATCAATTTCGGTGTGTTACAGACTTAGATACAATTATCATTGTTCTTGCGACCATTTCCCAGTTACACGAATTTCACATTTATACAGTAAGTACTAAAACCACATCCGTTACTTACTCAACCTACATTTTGAACAAAAATCCTTGCTAGTTCGAGCATTAAGTACACTACGGATGAAAATACAACAAATATTAGAATGTCACTCTTTAGCTACCAAATCCGTTTATGTGAGTATGTAGGCGTGTAAGTACTCACATAGGAATGTGTGCAGATCAGATAGGAAGTTTTTCCGTATAAAGTAAACTACGTGTATAAACAGTAGGCGGTCGAAAATTGAAATTTTGCAATGAGTAACAAATACAAATCCTTTGTTATTCTACAATATGTATTTGATGAGTGGAAGGCGGCCAATATGAGTTACAATAGAATAATGCTGATGGGCAGCTTTACAAAACATACTGGGGCATACTCATGACAACAGTGTTACTTTGAGAAAAGATAATGTTGCGAACATAAGCAGAGCCTTAGTACAGTTAGCATACATATAGATTCAAAACATTGCAAATAAGTCAGATAAGAAAAGTTCGTAAAATACTGTGCCGAATTATTATTAAAGGCGAGAATAACTGAACAAACTGAACACATATGGGTACCTATATACTTGAATGTTTTGTGATTATTTGGTTGTACTTTACCTAATTTACAGTTATTTTGCGACAGTGTGGTTTTAGAGGCTTTTTATGCTAATTTTAAGTTTCAAACACCAAAAATGGTAGAAAAAATTTTGTAAAAATTTGTTTGGTTTATTGTTGTAATCAAAGGGTCAAATACCCCCATTTACTAAATTGTCAGACAGAGCTGTACGTGATAGAAAATTTATGAATTGAAATTCGTAATTAGTTCTTCTCAAATAGCCTACATACTATTTAGCACATCAGTCGCAAGGTTTATGTGTAGTGCTATTTTCACTTATAACTTAAATTTAAGCCTTTGTGCAAAATGTATAACAACAATAACAAATATAATAAGTCTATCATTTCGGAAACTGTTATGACACTATTATCTTTCTCGCAATATTGTCCATTTTATTATCATTATATGTATACGCATATACAATTATGTTAAACTACAATTTAAAAATATGGAAAGTTTGCAAAATACATTTGTGGCCTTGTAGACTTATGATTTGAATTATAAACGCATTTAATGCTTTTGAAATCAGAACTAAAAACCTATTAAAAGTCACTTTCACTCACAGTAATAGAGTACACGATTGTATCTGAGCGAATATTAGATAAAGCTTTTGAATACCGTATGGAATAACCAGAACTATGTATTACAGAAATTTCACTTAGAGCGATAATTACATTTTTTTCTTCTCAACGACAATTACGTGTATAAATAACTTGTATGAACTCTTCTTTCTACGTATTTTTGAACCTACGTAAAGTCGAAACTATAACTATAGAAATTAAAGTATGCAGCCGTCTTCATCGCTTTGGCTAAGGGATTTATTGGATATAAGCCGTGATGACGAGGTAGTTATACATAGATATACGTTTTTATACACAAAGATATTAAGAGTGAGTAGTGCATAAGATAACATATTTTATCCAAGTGCCTTTGAGTCATGAGAAATTTAAATAAAAAGTACGAACTTTTCTTGGTTCCTGTTCCTGGAGAAACAGTCCTATTTAGTTTCAGAGATTTAAATCGATTTCATTTTAACTTCAGCTGAGGGTAAAATCTCTATATCATCATTCATCATTTCCTTACCCCATTCACTTTAAAATTGAGCTTAAGTAGGTAATTGCTACAACCAAAGTAACATACAACAAAAATAAAATAATAAACCAGTATGTAAATTGTGCTTAGTCGAAGTTGATCAGGAACTTTGAAAGGGTACAAACTAAATTTTAAAGGCTACAATACGATTATGGTTAAAGCTTTGTGCACAAATGCCTTAATTCAGAACCACAAACAAACTCATATACACAGGTACATAAGTACATGTTCTAACAAAAGTGTAGTAGGTCTGTAGCGTATGCGTGAAGCCAATTATTCAAACTATGTAATCTCAAAGCGAAACAGCGCTCTACTAAGTCGTGAAAACTTTTCTGTTACGAGTGTTTAGATGCATATTTATTTCGGCAGCGGGTGTAAAATCCAGAAAAACGTGAGCAAGTAACTCTTTCTTTTCACCGTTTGCTATGACCTCGTACTAGCTATTGTGATGAAGTAGTAGTGCAGACGAAAATTGACCAAAATGTATAAGTATGGATAAGTAGCATCCAAAGCGAAGCGAACGCTTATATTTAAGGCAAAAGATTATCACTAATTATGGCAGCAGGTGTAAATATGTAATTAAACACAAAAAGTGTGTGCACTTAGGTGACTTGAGAAAATAAGTGTCTATGTCAGCCCTGTTTGTGACTCTAAAAACAAACTTTTAAAATTATTCAGTGATTGGTTTTAAAAAATTTAATGATTGAAATTCTTTATTCCGTGACTGCTATTCTCAGAACAAACACTTTAGTTGATATAGATACAGATTTCGGGTAAATGTAATTTATTCTAATTTATACATACATACATATATGTAAACAGATATTTTTTCCTAACATGTCTTTGTAGTACTTAAATATGTTATGTGACTTGCTTGACGAATATTAAAAGGATTAAAATATTTAAGGTGGCAATTTATAACAACAATGTACAATGCTACAGTAAATATTGTGAAAAAAATCTAACTCCGATTGCATCGGAGCTATAATAAACTGCACAAATATAAAAGGTTCCCTAGAAAATATCCGAACATCTTCTTCAGAGATTGCAATATTGTCCTAAATAAAGATTAACGGCACAAATCGTTATTTCAAAAATGATATTTCAAAATCGGAGAGATCAGACCGAATAATTTGATCATTTTAAATAATCTGATATTGCACAAGCCCAACAAATTTTTATGATCAGCCTGATAGAAAATGTAATAACATCACTAAAGACATACATTTTTGTTTTAATCTTTAGCATGAAATCATAAAGCCTTGATATTCGCGTTACTATTACATTCAAAAGTCATTTCATGGTTTTTTTGCACCAACTTGACGGCAGATTATTTCACAGGTAATCTAAAAGTTTGTTCAGCTCATGCATATGTACATTTTTTCTTGCTTTCATATGTTTATATAAGAGGTACATATATAAAGGTGAGTGTATTAAATGCTCATACGGGTACATTCACATATCAACAAATACATAAGCACTTGTGGTCCTTCTCATGTATTTGAACGGCTTCACCATAAAATTGCTTGCAAGCGACGTATTTGGTGTCCACCCAAAATGTTTTAATTTGAGGAATAACATACACCCCTACACATTGTAAATGTCAGGTGAAGGTTTTGCAACTCACCATACATGCATAAATTACACACATGGTTTAGTAAAGAGTTTTGATTAAATTATTCACAAATATTACAACCGCGGTCACACCACCACCTCGCTAAAATGGGTCCTGGAAGTGCCAAACGTAAAGCCTTTAAGTTTCAGAAGTTAGAAAATACAGGTAGACACATTCTTATGTTTATGTACATGCACAGATATGATGTTTTACAAATTTTTATTTGTAATATGTTTATTCTATATTAAAAATTATATAATTGGTTAGACTCCTGACATTTTTGCACAAAATATTTGGCATAGGAAACATACCACTTGTTTCATAGATTCTTATTTTTTATGTTCTGAACATATCTTAGAAAGTTTTTGTTGCTTTAATAGAGTTACATAAAAAATAGTTTTGTTGGGCTGTAAGGCTGAAGATCAGAAATTAGCAGTTTTCAGCTTTAAGGGTTTTTCTAGCTTTAACTATCCGTCTTATTTCTGACTGCTTTCACCTTAAAAGTTCAGAATGCTAACTAAGAAAACAAAATTTGCAAATGTGCAAGGAAATAAAAAAAATATATTTTCTTTGTAATAAAAGAATAAGTTTTTAAAAATATGAAAAACGTTCACTCGAACGCAACCGAAATCAAACGTACATTAGAGAATATTTTTCCATCAGCAATATTAACCAACTGTCCGTTTTTCCTCTATTAGTTGCAAGTGAGTACATTTGGAACCTATTGGCGGTATAATATATCATTTTAATTTAAAAATGGAAAAACCTAAATTAAGTGACCTGATTACAAAACACTTAAAAACAACCAAATATTTTGAATGAAAAAGGTCAACCACATTTTGACAAAAAAACCAAATAAACGCACTAAGTCAATTAAACTCTAATTGTATAAAATAAAATTTAAAATAAAACGTAGTTATAATTGCACCATTTTTTACTAATTTAGTACATGTAATAGTATCAACAACTAATTAACTTCACAATGTTAGCAATTCATGCAAGTTCACTATTGCAAAATTTTTATGTTAAAACAATAAAAAAAGTTAATTTTTAATTTTGTATTGCATAATATAGCTATTGCTTTTGCATTTGACTAAAAATTTAACAAACTGTTATAACCACAAACAAATTGGAAGACAGAAACTTACCAGACCACTTAATTAAAAAAAAAATAAAATATTAATATTTTTTAAATGAAGAGTGTAACTAAACCTAATTGCATTCAAAACAAATATAACTAATTGATTTGACACAACAACAAATGTAATAAACGGAAATAGTGTTTGTTTAGCTAAATGCACCCTCTTATACTAACAAACTCGCTTAACGTATAAAATATTATATATCTATAAATATCCCTGATTATATATTGACACAGTAATGTGCTCACAAAGTGTCGAAACGTCGAACCACAAGAATGTAAATAATTTCGATTTAGTTCATCAATGCGGAATGTGTCGCTAACAGCTGAAGCTAAGAAATAGATAAAAGGGAGAATAATGTGGAGAATAATGTGGAAAATTTTGTAGTTATGCAAATTGTGTGTGATTAGATACTACAAGTATTTTTAAACACATATCGCTTTTATATCAGATATGTTAGTTAAAATATTTCGCATAATATAACCAATAGAATATGTGTAAAAACATTTTTTTGGTAGAAAACAGTTATATTTGTGTTCATTGTTAATTTAGCAAATAAGTTATTTTTATAAGAGGAAAAAGAGAAGAAAAAAGTTAAGACTTTTAAAAATTTAGTATTAAAATGCCAGCAAAAATGGAATTTTTGTGAAACGCAGAAGTAGCGTGTGTCTTCGCGACCTTTTATATAAATATCGACTTCACAAGCTATGTATTTAAATATTGTAATATATATATTTAAGTTGACATATATTTTTAAAAACTTTCGCGGTGAAACTCAAAATATTATTCCTGCGAAAGAATTGTGCTCAAGTAAAAACTAAGGGTAGAATTAATGAAAACGGAAGAGAAAGACTATTATTCCTATAGAGAAAAATATATATGGGAACTTTTATTTAAAATTGTACTAAACTCCATAAAATCCTTAAATGATAAAAATTCGAATTGTTACGTATACGCTCCGTTACCCCATTACCTGTGCACTGTCCAATATATTATATTATAATATAACAATCAACAAAGTAAATTATATTTAAACATTTTAGTGGCAATAAATAGTGACTCAAAATCGCTCAAATCCAATAGATGCACTGGTATTCAGCAAATTATTGTGGCACCTTGTTTTTAGCACACCCAATGCTATTTGCTACTTAACTCGAATTCCGAGAAAAATTAGGTGTAACTAAGTATGTATGTATACGCAGCCACAAAGCAATAATCGACTTCGGCGAAAGTATAATTTTATTTTGTTATTTGAATGGCTTTTCTTCCTTTTATTTATAGCAATAAATAATTTTCAATTAAATACTTAAAGGCGGAAAATTTATTGCTGAATATTGAAAATTTCAAGGGGAGTTGATGAAATATTGAATGAGCGATGCGTTGGACATTTAAGCCAAATTAATATGGCTAGGTAATTAATTACTATATTTTTCAAATATTTCATTAATAATTGTATGTAGTAGTCTCTAGGCCGCACATAAATATGTAAAAAATAAAAATTTCCGCTACTAAATGGTAAATAAATATTTTATTAAATTAAATTAAATGTGTCGTATGCATTTTGCAAGTTATAACTTATAATTTTACAGATTCAGTTGAAGAACAAAAGTGTTGTACTAAGAAAATTAACAGTGTGCAATCAGAGAACCAAGGTTTATCCTACTATATCGATTATAGGTTTGAAAAAGTAATTGCATCTAATAGTGTGCTTGCATATTTAAGCAATATTATACCGATACACTTGTACAAGAGGCATTCCAAAGTAAACAGGACTTCTTGAATATAGCGCCGCCTTGTGGCGTCCTCTATGTGTCGACTGGTGCATTAGAATCTGCCATCTTTATCGATTGTTCATCGATTGCGTTTGTGTTATCGATGCAAAAATGAGCTTTGAACAACGAGCCAACATTAAATTTTGTTTTAAAATTGGTAAAACTTTTACCGAAACGTTTCAATTAATGAAACAAGTTTATGGCGATGATTGCCTATCCCGTAACAGAGTGGTTTCAACGTTTTCAGTGTGGTCGTGAGGACATAACATGTGGGCCAATTGACTGACGACCAAAAATTACTTAGAATCCAACATTCCATTCGACGCTTGTGACCGATTATTTTACCAAAAAACACATTTTACCCATTAAAGACTCCCCGTATTCACCTGATATGGCACCGTGTGACTTCTTCCTTTTCGGAAAGATGCATTTGCCATAAAAGGAAAACGTTATGCGGACGTAGAGGCCATTCAAAATGCTTACAACGGGATACTGGCGGTCATACCGGCCAACGAGCTAAAACACTTGGACCGTGCAGAAAGCTGTATTGAAGCAGAAGGAGACTATTTTGAAGAAGATAAATTGATTTTGCCTAAAAAACCATTCGTTCTGGTTTTGTTTTTTTAAAGTCTCGTTTACTTTGGAACGCACCTTGTATATTGTATGTATATTTAAGTGTGTCGGTATATACCTGGCATAATTAATAGAAATTTGAACAAACTTCAAGTCAGTATTTACCTTTTTGGTAAGGAGAGCTTACTATTGGCGATCTAAATTCCATATAGCTCAGTGAGCTGAGAAATGCTACATAAATGTCCCTTGGGATATAAAATATAACTGCAATTATCGCGTATTTGTAAATAGTTCCAAATTACGTTTGATATATGTATATATCAGTCATACCTATTTTTCAACCATTTCTTGTTGCTACTAAATGTAAGTGCTGCTACATAATATCTTTCACTTAGACGCTTGTGTATGCTTAGTTTTGCTTAGGTAAGTTTTAGATTTTCGATACTTCTAGGTAAAACTAATTAAGTTTTCCGTTTGCTAATCTCGCAACATCGATAAATTTTAATTATTCTGTCTTTCCGACCTTTCTTCTTTTTTCGCACATTCTATTGAAGAGTTCTTAATTATTTTAATTTCTTCCGCAAATGTACAAAATCACGCAGCTTCAATTATCACCTCCTCACTTCGTATATATAGTTAGTCTGCTGAAAGGATACTTAAGATGTAGTTTTGCAAAGGCAAAAATAAAAGAAGGAATATTTAATGAGAAGAACGTGCAGCAGTCAATCACAATGTAAAGTAAGTGTACGACAAATAAATAAATTAATAAGAACAGTTCCTCTGAAATCTGTACTAACGTACTATGTTCAGCTACAAATGCGCTTTCACATATCATAATCACGTAGAAATTTGGCAATCTAAAATGAAATTGTAATTCCATTTTAATTGGAGAATGTTAAAGACACAGAAGTTTCAAATGCAATGCGAAAAGGGAAGCTTATTTTTTACTGCACAGCTGGTAACGGAATCTACATATGCAACATGATAAGGAAAGAAACAAGAAATAATTTGAAACGCATGAGGAATTTTGTCATAAATTAGAGGCAGCTTTCTACTATAGAACGTGGATGAACGAAGAAAACAGTGTATGTTTAAAGTAAAAATAAACTATTAATATGAAAAAAAACGAAAAAGCATATTAAAACCGTGAGTTCAAAGCGGTCATGATACGATAACGATGAGAAAATTATTATAAAGTTATTAAAGGTTGTGCGCATATAAATACAAGCCCCGGTAGAGGGCGCTAAAATTAAAAAAAAATCAAATTTAAGCAGTAATAAATATTTTGGATTAAAATACATGAATAATGAGTTATTAATACGCGAAATTTTGCCCAAAAATTTGAAAAACTATTAAACTCAACTTATGTTATTATTAAGTTATACGCGGTATGAAGTCACTCGAAGTTCGAAAATCTTTATATTAGGTATATGGGGACTAAAGGAGGTATGGATCTGATTCAACCTATTTTTGACACACAAATATACTATTTTCAGGAAAGAGTTTTCCCTGAATTTCAATTACATATCTCACACATTGACAGATATTTTCTGGAAAACGTCGGTTGTAGGTACTGGACATACTCCGTTCATAAAGCCTTGAAACTTTTTTTTTATATGGTGGCATGCTTTAAATGAATTATTAATGCAAAGTTTTCGTTCGTTATTTCTTTTAATTCCTGATTTGTGTACTGAAAACTGAATGAATCAAAAAGAGCCTGAAGGTGTGTTATATAGAAAGTAGGCGGTGACTTAGAAATGTTAAAATAATGTCACGTACCGAATTCGCCTAAAATCGGTGGAACAAATCTCGAGATATTAGAATTCACCTAACAGAGGTAGGTGCCACGCCCATTGTCCAATTGTTTCTCTGGCTGTTATAAAGCTGTCTATCTCAGTGATCAAATTTAATGTCTCTGGAGTTTTTGATTATTGACTTATTTCTTTTCATAATTTTTAACAGTACCGTTATATGAGGAGTGAGCGGGGCTATGATCTGACTCTGATTATTTATATCCGTAACTCAATATCTATCTTGATTATTTTAAGGTGATACATACAACCATTAGGTG
Organism: Bactrocera tryoni; assembly: GCF_016617805.1. Taxonomy (NCBI): domain Eukaryota; kingdom Metazoa; phylum Arthropoda; class Insecta; order Diptera; family Tephritidae; genus Bactrocera; species Bactrocera tryoni. Next base: position 20,835,636 of record NC_052502.1, read on the forward strand.
AACAAAACTATTATACTCTGTAGCAACATGTTGTTGAATATAAATACGTGCATATCTTATCTCTTAACAAATATACTGGTTTTGTTTTTCAAGTTATTTCTCATTATAATTAAGGGAGTACATAGTACTTTGTTCATTCACCGCTCTTTAACTTGTGCTGCACTTTGAAGTGTTTGCCGTTTTAATTACTTTTCTATTATCTAAGTAGTCTTAATCTATGTATTTAAGCTTTGTTACAGTAATTAAAATTGTAGGATTTCTAGGATTGTTTGATTGAAGTAACTTAAGTGCTTTCCCGAATTGCGTATAACTGAAAATGCGAATGAATTGCAGAACTTTAAGAGGATTATTGGAGACAATAAGTACAACGCTAACCAGAAAATCTTAATGCTTTCTAATTTTAAAAACTTACAAAAATATACTTCAACATAGTTTCGCATATTTTCGAATGCATTGAAGTGATCTAAAAGACTTTTTTGTACTTTAAATATCTCATCATCAATTTTGTAACATAACTTGTATTTTTTACATTTGATTCTATATTATTTGCAAATAAAGAGTTGCTCACCATATCTGTCAGCTGGCGCCACATTGCATTAACTTAAGAGTGAGGAAATTACAAGTGCGTAAGTAAGAGGAACAGTAGTTAAACTATGAAATGTTCATGCAGTGGTCTGATGCACACTCAACTCCACCACTCTTTATAGAATATTCTTGAATACCTATATTTGTAACAACGTTTTTAATATAGCGCAGTAAAAGAGCTTTTAACACTTTTTAGTACTGTCTGGTGGCCTTGGGTATGTGTAGTTTAGGATATCAACAAATGCTTTGGCATGTAAGAATATTTAAAAATGACATATTTTTTTAATTTAGTATAATAGCAGATTAGAAACAATATCTGGTTAGATATGACGCCTAAAATATGTGTTATTTTCCAATAAATCACGTATATTTATTGTATCTTCATTTATTTTAATTAAATCTATTTTAAACTTAAACCCTAATTGTAAAATTTTTTTTTTTTTTTTTTTAAATTCATTTTTGTTCTGAGGATTTTAACAAAAATGTGTGGAATTACGATTTGAGCGCGACAGCTCATTAGAAACGAGTATATCTTGTCAAAAAAAAAATTAATAAAGGGAATCCAAAAACTTGCTTAATTTCAGTTTGTATTTTGTTGGTTATTTCTTTTACTTTAAAATTGCTTCGCATCAATTCCAAATTTACCTTATAAGACTCTGACGGCCCGTAGCTTGTCATGCCGTTCTAATTTCATCACAAAGAACATCCATATTTGGGATATTTTTGGTGCATATGGCTTTTTTAATATCACCCAGAGATGTTCTATAGGGCTTAAGTCTGGGCTGGATGATTCCCACTCTAAAACATTGATAGAATTTTCATTAAAAAACGTTTGCGTCAACTTAGACGTCCGCTGTGAATTGTTATCTTCCGTATAAAAAGCAAATTCTCCTCAGACCATGTCAACTTGACATTTTTTATGGAACCCTGAGTGAGGATCAAATTTTTGAATTATTCGACGGCGAACATACCTTCGACCATCAGGACCTAGCGACTAGTTTTTGTTACATCGTTCCAAAACATATGTACCTCCGTTGATTTGTTGTCTTAGACCTATAAGAGTTGACAAAGTGTACGCGTCGTTTCTACGAATTTTAGTCAGAAGAGAGTTCCTGCGTGCTGCCCTGCCGTGAAGTCCATTTTTGACCAAACGCCGGGCAATTGTTCTCTTGAATATTTGAACATTGTATTCGTCTTGAATTTCATGTAGAATGTCAGTGGAACTCTTTTTTTGGGTTTCCTCGGGGAGATAGTAGTTCCTGCGGCATATTTCTGTTGAAGTTTTTTCCGGCTTTTTTCTTTGCGTGCAACATTTTAAATAGTTTGCAACTTGAATATGCTTAGGACATTCGTGTGTCAACTTTTTTGCAGCAATGACAGTCTTAGTTACTAATTGCCTTGCTAAATGTAATGTAATTATTTATAATTATAGTTCATAAAAATGAATAATTAAAACTTTTTTGAGCATTTGACCTTATTAGAAATTTCTTTGCACATCTTTCCAGACCGAGACGAAGGTCAAAAAATGTAGCTAGCGGCTTTTCTTCGTTAAAAGACTTGAATAATACATTTTAATATATTTTAAACCACAACTTTGAAAACACATCCTTAACAGAAATCAATAATATTGTCAATAAAAAATTAAGCACCAGAAAGGATTTTTAATTCCTTAAAAAACTGTTTCATTTAATTCACCTTCTATATCGTGAACGCATTTAGTATTTGGAAATAGCTTAAAAACTTTAACTTCACAACTACAAAACAGAGTAATTTTAGTAGTAAATATGATATATCAAAATAATAATAATATATCAAAAATTTTTGGCATTATACTCTTCTGCCACCTACAAAAAAGAGAACGTTTCTAATTAGCTGTCCACAGGTAGAAAATTATTTGTAATTATATTTAATTCTACAGCGCCTTCCTTTAATCTTATTAAGTTTGTAAGTCAACAAATGTTACTTCTGTACTGGCTTTACAAAAAAACATGAAAAACTCTTGGGCACGTGTTGGAAACTTTTGTCCAGAATATGAAAAAAATCACAGTAAATAATAGTAAACCAATCAACCCATAAGAACTGAGCAAATCAAATAATAAATTATACACAAATAACAGATTATAAAAAAAAAAGAAAATGCAACCTCAATCAAATCACTCACATGTGAAAAGCAAACAAAATATGCTATTGATGCAGCTGACTTCGGTCCGAATTGTATAAATAGGTCGTAAGGAGTAAGGACATTGTTTATAGAACAACTTATTATATGCATATTTTCTGATGGAAAACTAAACTTGAAATAAAATGGAGGAAAAAAATGTTGCCTGAGCGTAACAATTGTCTCCATTTGCAAAAATAATCAAGAAGTTTGTCTGGTCTACTACACTTTTTTCAACTTTTACTCAAGAGACTTACCATTTTCACAACAGATTGACTGATTATGTGGACACCACTTGCCAGTGATATAATTCGATATGAATTGAGTCTAAGTTTTTGGAAAAGCTAAATTTTAATTGGAAGTATCCAAGAACATTGACCTGAAATTCAGTGGTAATGATCTTAGAATATAAGCGAACTGCCAACTAATTGAATGAAACGAACGAAAAACTAATTTATCTAGGATGGTAGAATAAAATAATTTTCTTCAACATGTCTGTAAGAATAAATGATATATCAGTCCAAAAAGAACAACAACCATGTAAACTTCAAGATCATGAAACAAAAGATTTTGCATATAATTTGAAACAGAATCATAAGTGAAAAGATCAAACTTAAGCATTTTTGATTTCGATGCTTTAAAATGTAATTAGTATGTATGTAGGACAAAATGAATTCTTGAGTCAGAAACACCGTATAGAGAAATAAGTCCAAAACAGCTGGGATAGTTAATGTTCTGAAAAAGATCTAAAAAAAATGATGGCAACAAAAAGCATAAATATTAGATTCAAACAACCCCCTCTTAAGTATTGTAAATAAGTGAACAAAAAATATGTATGTATATGGTAGGCCAGTAACTTACAATCAGATTTCTTACAACAAGAGACATTTTATGAAATGTATTATAGTCTGAAAACAAAAATTCAGTACTTTAATAATGTTTAGAAGGAAGTAGTATATAAGCTAGTATGAAAGTTCAAATACAAGGTTCTGCTCTTAGGAATTTATTTGTCAGTAATAAACAAATTATTACACCTTTGTTTGCGGATAACCTTGCTTTAACTTGGGCCTTGTTACTAATTATGGTTAATTACCAAACGAAGGCAAGGAAAATTCATAAACGGAAGGAAGACAAATAAAAAAGGGGTTCAAAAAATTTAACTAAAAACATAAAAGATGGGCGTTAATCTGCGAAAAGGCAAAGGGCAGTCAACAGAAATTAATCTGGGTCAGATGTAATGCAATTTTGTTAAGTAAAATATAACAGTCCGAAAATGTAATTAATAGAAAATTTCATTTTAATACTAATAATAAACACTATATCAGAGATGTAGAATAGAAGAATAGAATATGTTAAAAATAAAAATATTTATAAACATTAAAAAACGAAAGTGTTTTTTTATATATGAATCCAACCATTCTTAGCTACTTATACGTGCCATTTATATAAATAGTTTCTATTAAAATGATCTGGGACAAAAAGCAATTATTGGTTCCATAAACGAAGAGATGGATATCAAATTCTGCTTAATTTTTTTTTCTAGCACGCACATTCTTTGCATATATTTAAATGTATAGTATGCTTTTTTTTACTTATATTTTCATAGCATTTTAAATTTGCTTGTCTCGAAGTTATCGTTGCCCACCATTAACGTAATTTGCACACAAGTCTCCCATGAAAATAAGAGTTAATGCCATGAAATGCATGAAATTTCCTCTTTAACATATTTTTTTTTATTCCACTATTTTTCAAAATGCCTCTGTGGATATTTTAAGCTTAAAAATGCGAGACATGTCCAACTTTAGTTGCCTTGTGCAATTTTAAGTAGTGAAGAGTTTAATTTGACATGAAAAGTTGCTCAGGACTTGTGAGTAGCAGTCATTTATGTCCGTCACATTATTCAGATGGGAAAAGCAACTCACATAAATGAGAGCAACATGTTGTTGCATAACGCAAAACGTGACCATGGTTTGTATATACATAAATATGTATATGTATATCTATATATCCAACGTATGAATGTAAATATATATCTATATGTATTCAAATATAAAGTATAATAGCACTGTAACAGCAAACTGTAAAGAAAACTTGCCTGCACTATATTCTAAAGTAAAAAAAATGGTTAAAAACCATGATCAACGCCATTTGTGCTGACAGTCTTATTTTATATTTCCACCAACACAGATATACATACATATTTCATTTAGACACAAGTAAATATTTTAACTTGTATGAGGCTCAAGTTTTCCGCGATACATTGGTTACAGCCCGACGAAATTCTTAAGAACTTTATTGCAGATTATTGCAAAAGAAAATATTTAATTTAATTTCACAGCGATTTAGAAAAATCTTCAAAACCGTACAGCAATACCATTTCAATTCACCACAGTAAGGTTGTGTAAGGATTTTGCTTTTTATGTATTAAAGGCTCTACGTGGATCACGTAAGAAACAATGTAAAGTATGAAATGAAATTACAGCTCAAAGCAATTCTCAGCCCTCTTCTTTAGTTCACATTCTCTATTTATGTACCATAATTCAGCTACTAAGTGCACTACTAGCTCTGCCAAGCCACAGAACTAACAGACTAGTAAACTGAATAAAAAAGGCACTAAGTGAATTATGATGAAAGGTCATTGTTTTAATTCTGCAGCAAGTTACTGCTAACTTTATATAATGGAACAAATGTGTGCCAGTTTGTTGGAAAAAGGATAGTTTTGCTTAGTAATTTGATAGCAGATAAATGTTGCACCAGCTAGTCTTTACAAGGAAATTTTTTATAAATTCAGTGAAGATGAAGAATATATGTGCATGTAAAAATGTAACATACAAGACAAAAAGACTGTAGTAGGCCTTTGTTTTTTCTCTATTCTTGCTTGATATACGAGTTTAATTAATAATTATCACTAATTTTGTTTTATATACCGAATAGAAATTGGTTACGTATACGCAGTGTGTGCACTTATTCAAATAATAATATAAGCCTTAATTTCTTTTATGCCATTTAATATGTCAATTTTTATTACTCAAAATTCGTCTAATTTATTAATTCTAGTGTATAATAAGTTTACAATAATTCGCCATTCAACTGACCCAAAATTTGGCTTAGTGTGACAACTATTATCTTTATACAAATTTAAGCTTTCACCGCCATTAAAATATTTTTGCCTAAAAAAGTGTGCTTTATCATTACCCAAGAAACTTCTTTTTCATAAATTTGAATAAAAACAACTCTGCTAAAAAGTCACATTAAATTAAACGACTTGACTCAATGGCTCTTATGCCACTTTGCAACTACTTATGAATTTTTTTGTAGTTAAGCTAAAGTGATTTAGTGAACAAAAAATGCTCTATGAGAAGAATATTGAAAAACGCAGAAAGAGAAAAACTAACGGAATATAAACAGTGACTTAAACAAGTAAGGAAGAGTAAAGTTAGGCGCAACCGAACATTTTTTTACTTTTGCAACGTTCAAAAATCAAAGCAAGGGAAAAACCTTAGGGGCAAAACTAAAGTACTGGCCGACATATGCGATATACGTACAAATTCACCTGGTAGTCCAAAAATTGTTATGTTAGGTATATGACGGCTAAGAAAAGTATTGCTCCATTCATCCCTCTTTATTATTGTACGGTACCTAGGAGCTTGAACAGTTTTGGTTGGATTTGGGAAAATCCACAATCACTTCGAGTATAAAATTTAGGAGCGGGGACAGTGGTTCGATTAAGTCCATTTATGAATACCGCGTTACTTTTTGCTAGAGAATATGCTAAATTGTCGACAAATTTCGTATTGTCTTGTTAATTATTTCTTCATATGAAGTCATTATCCAGCAGATATTAAGGACGCAATTTGAAGAGAAGAAAACTTTTACTCTTAGACGCACATTCAATCCATAATTCACACATATTCACTGTATTATACACATCTACTCACATATACTCGTTAAAACATTCCTCCATCAATTGTGGCAATTGAAGCATACAACTATGTAGTTCAAGAGGATGAGCCTTTATGCAAAAGCTTTAAGGCACAAATGCATATGCATGTATGGGGAAATATATCTGTTTTCAACTATGTATGTAATACATATATTAAATGTATGTAGTGATATATACCAAGTACTCGTGCGACTATCTCTTTCAGTAACGCCACTAGCTAACCCAGTATTTCACCACTTTTTCTATGAATGTGTTATGAACACTTGGTTGACCACAAATTGGTGTTTCCATTGCAACAGAAATCGCGACAAAAGCTTTAACACTCGAAAGCGTATGCACACATGCACATAATTAAACGAAACACACAACCAGTCACATTCATATGAAAATATGTTTATGCCTACTTTTTACGAATAGCTAAAGGACTCTGGTTTACGACTCGATCTGTTTTAGACTAAGCTCAGTTTCTATTTACTTCATATCTAGCTTTAAAAGAAGAACAAAATAGCACACTTCCTCCTGCAGTATCTACAGAGAAATTTTAGAGTTGATGCTGTTATGTTATGTTCATGTGTGTTTTGTATAATAACCTATATTACAGACAAATAATTCCTGTTATTGCTTTGGATACCTCAACAGGCTTTTACTCTGGAGATGTTTGAGAAACACTGTTTAAAAATAACGATGATTTAAAATTAAAAAGATTAGTTTCGTTTCGGTAGAACTAAAATTAATTTATCCGTACTTCAAATTAAAT
>NC_052502.1:20843178-20922322 GCF_016617805.1 Bactrocera tryoni
AGCCAGCCCACTGTAGTAAGAGCTATTAATTAATTTTCATGGTAATTTTATACACACTCAAGTTTGCATACGTAGAAAGGTCTTATGTGGGTGAAGCATACTTTTATGTCTCAAACAAATTTATGTAACTGTTTTCGAAAATAATTAGCTGTAATTTCCTGCGCAGTCAAAGTAAATAAAAACGCAGGAAAAATTAATTGACTTCAGTGAAAACCTTTTGTATTCTTCTGAGCGAATGAAGTCTCCCATTATAAATATGACATTGAGTTTTGCTGGCGTACACATATACATATATATATGCATATACATATATCATATTTATAGCCAGAATACTGTATGAATATTTAAATATTTGTATAAAAAATATTTTTTCTTGAACCTCGAATTGATGTTAAAAGGTCAGATAACGCATGGAAGAAAAAGTGCAAGATCACAGTTTTAACATAACACATAATATCACAATATATAAACAGTAAATGCAATAAAAGTGAATCAACTCAGGGCTTCGAAAAATAACATTGTTATGTATTGTTCTATTAGTTCGGTAAATTTTATATTATTGCATACTTAAGGTCATAAATTAAATTTAAATAATTTTGTATTTAGATAGTGACGAAAAATTGCTATTTTCTTTTTATTTCATGTCTGTTCATTTTAATTGCTTATTTGAAGTATTTAAATTAACTTTGGACTAAAATATCTAAACATCATTTAAAGCGAAATATTTCAAATGTTCAGCTAAACCATTATCACCAATTCAAAAATTCCACATTTGGAAAGTTAAAAAATATTTTAAGCCAAATTAGAAAACTAAAAACTAAATGAAACAGCAGACACTTTATTAAATTATTTTTTCTACCCTATTTAAAAAATAAAGCTGTATAAAAATTGAAGCCACGCAAATATAAATTCATTAATTTAATTCTTCTTCATTTTCGGTTGGTATCCTAAAACGGATTGCCAACGATTTTATATTTAACCGTAAATGTGCAATATCACGCAGCTTCAATTATCACCACCTCGTAATTTTAGTCTGGAGCCAAAAAGAGTTAAAGTGATATCTGGCAAACTGTAGACGTCAGTAGAGGTTTTAGAAAATATTTAATGGGAAAATGGAAAAACGTGTAAAAAGCCACAGCTATCACAATGTAAAGAAACCGAATGTTGGGAAGGTGTACTTACTAATATCTTCTATGCATTTCCCCACATGCATTAATAATATCTTACATTCGAACCAAATGAAAAATTAAGTTTTAATACCTATTTAATTGGAAGACATTATCCAAATAGATCCTTGAAATGCAAAGATGAAAACTTAATGCTTATTATAGAGCAGGCGAATATTAGTACATCCCTGTAATATGTACTTTTCACTAATAAAGGAAGAGATAAACTTAATTTGAAATTTTGCTTTCATAAATAAGCAGCTCTGTAAAATGGAAGCGCGAAAAGCAGTCATAGCGATTAACTCAATACTTATGGTAGTTTTAAAGAAATATAAGCGGTGTTTGTCTGTGATATTTGTGTATAATGTATATAAATCCAGATGTGCTCAATATTTTAAACTTTATCTTATTTCTAAATAATATACAAAATGATAGATCTGTGTTTATAGAATTAAAATAAATTCATTAAGAATCAGCTTTGACACATTTTGACTTAGCCGAAAGTAAATACTCTTAAATGTGCCAGGGCGTAAAAGTAATATGGATTTCACAGAACTTCAGTGACCATTTTTGTAAAGCAGTAAATTCAATATAAACTATGAATTTTCCAATTTTAATGGAACTGAGTTGTAAAATCATAAGAAAAAAAATTGTTTTAAAATCGTCAAATTGTAGCGAAGGAAAAAATCGTAAAAAACCCGTTTGTTGAGTAAGGTTCATTTTCCACACAAAACTTATGAAACGATATACATATGTTTTCAAGTAGTTAGAAGTGAGATTTTGAATTTTTCTATCCTGATATTAAAAAAATAGTAAAAGTACTAGGCAAAAGGCCTTTCCGTTACAATTAAGAAAGATACAATTTAACCAATCTATGAGTTTGTTTCTTTATTGAAACAAAAAATTACGTTTTTAGAGGCTATATTTTAAACAATTACTTCTAGAGTAAATTAGTATACCTTTTTTTAGTCTTTTTTTATCAGCAAAATTTAAGTTTTTGTTTATTTTCCCAAACTCTTACTTACGAACTTCACACGTTCGGTTTCCTCACCTGCGGTTCTGTTAACGTTCAACATTGCTTTTTTGTTTATGTTCCATTTCACTGACTTTTGTTTTCATTCTCATTCATTTACACTACTCTGCTGTCCACCCTTCGCCTTGTACAGCAACTTACAATAAATGGTAAATGGTGAGGCGCTCTGTCCACTGGGCGTATACGTAACAATATTTCATTGTCTATAGCGGAGGTGCTGGTAAAGATATATAGTACCTCAAAACAACCAAAAATACGAACAAATTATTATTCGCAAGAATATATATAGCTGCATTGGTGCGTTCCAAAGTGACAGGACCCCTGGTGGCGCCATCTACATGTTGACAGGTGCGTTAGCAACTGCTGTCTTTATCGATTGTCCAGTGAGAATTTCATTATATTGCATCGATTGTAAGTGAAGTTATTGCGTTTTGAGTGTCAGTATGTTTGTGTTGTCGGTGCGAAAATGAGTATCGAACAAAGAGTCAACATTAATTTTATTTTAAAATTGGTAAAACTTTAACCGAAACGTTTCAATTGATGAAATAAGTTTATGGCGATGATTGCCTATCCCGTAGCAGAGTGCTCGAGTGGCTTCAACGTTTTCAAAGTGGAGGTGAGGACGTAACTGACGATCAACATGTGGGTCAATCAAAATCCTTGATCACCGGAAACTCCATCGAAACTGGGCGCGAATTCATCAAAAATCAGCTGAAATCATCATTGAAATTCATGGAAATGGAATTGAACATCTCCAAAACATCGATTTAACGCATTTTGACCGAACGTTAGGGCTTACGAAGGTGTGTGCACGGTTTGTTCTGCATAAACTGACTGAAGACCAAAATTGCCTGTGAATTCAACATTCGATTCGACGCGCTTCTGACCTATTATTTTACCAAAAATCACACTTTAACCATTAACCACTTCGCCCACCAGGCATGGCACCGTGTGCGACTTCTTTCCTTTCGGAAAAAAATTAATTGCTCATGAAAGAAAAAGGTATGCAGACGTAGAGGCCATTCAATAGGTGTGACCAACTTCAAAAGTCTTGGCGACAGGGTGCTAGTAAGACTTTGATTTTTAATTTAATACACTTCAAGTTGACAAAAGAAAAATAGATTTTGCGAATTTTGCAGGGCATTTGAAGTACAAATAAAGCTTGTTGATAGTACATGGTATAAAAACGAGCTTTAGTCTTTTAGTATAATCACTTGCAAATTAATAATAAAACGGTAGATTGTAAGCTACTGAAAACAATCAAACGTTCTTAAAATGGCTGGAAGAAGATGGCTGAAGGTCAACTTGTCCAACTTGTTCCTTGCTATTTAACTTTGATTCTTCCGTCAGTTGTTTCACACCCGTTTGCAATCGACATTGATATAGTTGCAGTCTCTGCGATGATATTTATTTATCAATAATTAATATCTTTTGCCTCTGACTTGTTTGTTTGGTTTATATTTTCCATTGTGTTAACATTTCTTAAACCATTTCTTCAAAATGTTTGTCACTTTACAAGTACGCTGATTTTGCATGTCAATTTCATATTAATGCCCTAAACAAAGTACGAATATATTAAATTTGCCACGATACCCTATAAAAAAAATATTTATATGATCAACATAACGAGCTACGTCTTCTGTACGAAACTGCTCGTTTGTCAGAACCGTCAATAACGAATAACTATCATATATAATTCTTATATGTACAAACTTAGTGATAAGAATCATTATAAAGATCAGTTTCTAATATTCTCCCAAATGGGAGGAGTTCGAGGACTTGAACTGAACTAAACGGGAGCGTAAGAGAAAATATTACTGAAGAAATTTTAAAAATACACACAAATTATAACCGAATAGAGGTTAGTTAAGTTCCAATTCCCTTTCGGCCCAAGCACTCGTAAATTTTAAAACATCATATAATTATACCTATACTATATAAACACTGAATTTATAGTTTTTTAAACTGGAACAATAAATTCTAACAAATGTGTATATAGATAAATGTGTCAAAGATGCAGCAACCCTTATCAAGCTTACATTTTATAGCATTTTACACAACTAAAGTTGTAACAAATTGTTTCCAAATTGATTAAAATGATATACGCAAGCACATGTACGAATATAAAAATGGCAGTAAATGTTTACACAAGTAAGATTTTCCTTCAAGTTGAACAAGAAAAGAATTGAAACGTTTAAGAGTGAAACGTGCAACAACCTTTCAACAGCTGTTGTGACGCCCTGTACAAGAATACTAAAAATGAAGAGATTGTAGTATGGATATTAAAACATATTCTACGCTTCAACAGATCTACAGGCTGTAAACATCATATAACAGTGTGAACAGCAAAACGTAATACATAAACATAAAATGATGAAGCTTCCGTAGAACCGTTTGTTTAACGCAGGACAGCACATCAATAAGGTAATAAAGTTTGGTCGATACATATGTATATGCAATGTTGCATGTTCGAGGTATGAAACGTATGTATCAATTTTATGACACATCTTTTCACTAGCTAGTATATTGCAAATTTACCGTAGTCATTTTGAAAACCGGCAAATAAATTTATTTATTAAAAAAATGTATTCGTATGGCTAGTTATGAGTTATCATAATAAATTTCCCTAAAAATTCAATTTTTATATAATCTTATACAAACATGTATTTCTATTTCCAATTTGGTGCTATAAGATAATACTTGAGTATCATGAACACACTTTTTTGAAGTCATTTGAACATACAAATATCATCTAAAGCTCATTGAGCCACTCACAATCAATTTCGGTGCGTTACAGACTTAGAGACAATTATCATTGTTCTTGCGACCATTTCCCAGTTACACGAATTTCACATTTATCTGTGAATTTTACTTTACAGTGATACAGTAAGTACTAAAACCACATCCGTTACTTACTCAACCTACATTTTGAACAAAAATCCTTGCTAGTTCGAGCATTAAGTACACTACGGACGAAATAGAGCAAATAACTATAAGAATGTCACTCTTTAGCTACCAAATCCGTTTGTGTGAGTATGTAGGCGTGTAAGTACTCACATAGAAATGTGTGCAGATCACATAGAAAGTTTTTCCGTATAGAGTAAACTACGTGTATAAACAGTAGGTGGTCCGAAAATTGAAATTTTGCAATGAGCAACAAATACAAATACTTTGTTATTCTACAATATGTATTTGATAAGTGGAAGGCGGCCAATAGAGTGACAGTACAGAATAATGCTGAGAGGTGGGCAGTTATACAAAATGTACTGAGACATACTCATGACCACAATGTTACTTTGAGATAAGATAATGTTACGAACATAAGCAGAGCTTTGGTACAGTAAGTATAAATATAGATTCAAAACATTGCAAATAAGTCAGATAAGAAAAGTTCGTAAAATACTGTGTCGAATTATTATTAAAGGCGAGTATAACTGAACACATATCGTTACCTATATACTTGAATGTTTTGTGATTATTTGGTTGTACTTTACCTAATTTATAGTCGTTTTGCGACAGTGTGGTTTTTTGAGCCTTTTTTATGCTAATTTTGAGTTCTAAAACTAAAAATAATATAAAAAATTTCCTAAAATTTTTTCTTTTTTGTTGTAATCAAAGGGTGAAAGGGTAAAATCACCCCCATTTACTAAATTGACAAAGACAGAGTTGTACGTGATAGAAAATTTGTGAATTGAAATTCGTAATTAATTCTTCTCAAATAGCCTACATACTGTTTAGCACATCAGTCGCAAGGTTTATGTGTAGTGCTATTTTCATTTAAGCTTCTGTGCAATATGTATACAACAAAGATAATAAATCTATCCTTTCGGGAACTGTTATCACTATGATCTTTCTCGCAATATTGTCCATTTTATTATCATTGTATATATAGAATTATGTTAAACGACAATATAAAATTATAGAAAGTTTGCAAAATACATTTATGGCCTTGTAGACTTATATTTGAATAATAATCGCATTTAATGCTTGGAGTCAGAACTAAAAGCCTACTAAAAGTCACTTTTACTCACAATAATAGAGTATAGCGAATGACTGAATATTAGATATTGCTTTTAAATACCGTATGAAATAACCAGAACTATGCATTAGAGAAATTTCACTTAGAGCGATAATAACGTTTTTTCTTCTCAACGACATTTACGTGTATAAATAACTTGTATGAACTCTTCTTTCTACGTATTTTTGAACCTACGTAAGGTCGAAAGTATAACTATAGAAATTAAAGTATGCAGCCATTTTCATCGCTTTGGCTAAGGGATTTTTTGGATATAAGCCATGATGACGAGGTGGTTATACATAAGTATAAGTTTTTATACACAAAGACATTAAGAGTGAGTAGTGCATAAGATAAAATATTTTATCCAAGTGCCTTTGAGTCATGAGAAATTTAAATAAAAAGTACGTACTTTTCCTGGTTCCTGTTCCTGGAGAAACAATTATATTTAGTTTCAGAGATTTAAATCGATTTAATTTTAACTTCAGCTGAGGGTAAAATCTCTATATCATCATTCATCATTTCCTTACCCCATTCACTTTAAAATTGAGCTTAAGTAGGTAATTGCAACAACCAAAGTAACATACAACAAAAATAAAATAATAGACCATTATGTAAATTGTGCTTAGTCGTAGTTCATCAGAGAACTTTGAAAGGGTGCAAACAAAATTTTAAAAGCTACAATACGATTATGGTTAAAGCTTTGTACACAAATGCCTTAATTCAGAACCACAAACAAACTCATATACACAGGTACATACATGTTCTAACAAAAGTGTAGTAGGTCTGTAGCGTATGCATGGCCAATTATTCAAACTGTGTAATCTCAAAGCGAAACAGCGCTCTACTAAGTCATTGAAAACTTTTCTGTTACGAGTGTTTAGAGGCATATTTATTCCGGCAGCGGGTGTAAAATGAGAAAAACGTGAGCAAGTAACTCTTTCTATTTTACCGTTTGCTATGACCTCATACTAGCTAATGTGGTGAAGTAGTAGTGCAGACGAAAATTGACCAAAATGTATAAGTATGGATAAGTAGCATCCAAAGCGAAGCGAACGCTTATATTTAAGGCAAAAGATTATCACTAATTATGGCAGCAGGTGTAAATATGTAATTAAACAAAAGCGGAGCGCACTTAGGGTGACTATGAGAAAACAGAGTCTGGCGTCAGCCCTGTTTGTGACTCTAAAAACAAAACTTTTAAAAATTATTCAATGACTGGTTTTAAAAAGTTTAATGATTGAAATTTTATTCCGTGACTGCTATTCTCAGAACAAACACTTTAGTTGATATAGATACAGACTTCGGTAAATGTAATTTATTATAATTTATACATACATACATATATGTAAACAGATATTTTTTCCTAACATGTCTTTAGTAAAAACTACCATGTATATAAAAAAAAAAACATTTTCGTAAATTCTTAAACACGCTTATGACCGCCATAGCGTATACGTAACCAAAAATTGATGTAATACTTGCTTGAAATATAAACGGAATTCTGTATGTACACACATAAGTAGCAATGGGTTTTTATAATTTTGTTAGACTTTAAACAGTTTCGAGTAATAACAATATTTAAACTGCTTAGTTGACATCACAGAAATGTTACGGGGTACTTTTTTAGATCGTTAAATTTCCTATCAGAATAAGTGTTGATTCTCAAGCTACTAATTCAATTGTTTGTGTACATGCTAAAACTCCAAACAATTACTAAATTTCCTGACACGTTTATATGGGAAATCGAAAATGGTAAATGAGGTACCTCTAGTATTTATATTATGAGCTCAGGTATTACCAGAACTTCTTCGGAGTCAAACAAAATGGTTACTCCACCTGTAATGCACATACAGCAGTAGCAATGGTATTTACATTTTCGATTTAACAGCCTTTTATAAATACTTAAATATCAAAACCATCATTACACGTCAGAGAAAAATTAATTCAAACTTTAGGGGACATTGTACCCATGACAAACTTTCCGATTGCACTTACTGATCTAATGCACTTTTTAATTGCTAAGACTCCAAACAATTAGTATAAACCGACACGTTCTAAAGACAGCAAAAATTCTTTGATTAATTATGAGAATATGAGATTCTTCGGAGAGACATGGTAAACCAAAGTAATGTAACAGCAAAAGAATAACTTTTAATTATCATTTACGCTTGCGGTTCCATTAAAGATCAAAACAGATTTATCAAAGGAAAAAAATTTTAACTTAAATATGTTATGTGACTTGCTTGACGACGGATTAAAATATTTAAGGTGGCAATTTATAACAGCAATGAACAATTGTACAGATAATTTTGTGAAAAAAAAACAATAAAATATTAACTTCATTTGCACCGAGGCTATTCACAAATACTACAGTTTTCTTAGAAAATTTTGGATTCCAGTTATTCGGCTTGTATCGCTTATGCTATAGCCGATCCGATTCCGGAATATTTATATTTATTTATCCGTAGAAAAACTTAATTCCGATTGTTAAATTTTTAAGGCAGCTATATGTTAAATATAGTGATCAAATTTCGACCATTTTAACAAACGAGCAGCTTTTTGGTAAAAAAAATTACGTGTACAAATCGTTATTTCAAAATTGATATTTCAAAATCGGAGAGATCAGACCGAATAATTTGATCATTTTAAATAATCTGATATTGCACAAGCCCAAAAAATTTTTAAGATCAGCCTGATAGAAAATGTAATAACATCACTAAAGACATAATTTTTTTTTTTTAATCTTTAGCATGAAATCATAAAGCCTTGATATTCGCGTTACTATTACATTAAAAAGTCATTTCATGGCTTGATTACACCAACTTGACGGCAGATTATTTCACAGGTAATCTAAAAGTTTATTCATCGCATACATATGTATGTATATTTTTTCTTGCTTTTATATGTTTATATAAGAGGTATATAAAGGTGAGTGTATTAAATGCTCATACGGGTATAATCACATATCAACAAATACATAAGCACTTGTGGTCCTGCTCATGTATTTGGACGGCTTCACCATAAAATTGCTTGAAAGCGACGCATTTGGCGTCCACCCAAAATGTTTCCTGAATTTTGAGGTGGATAACATGACACTCTCTAGGATGATTGTAAATGTCAGGTGAAGGTTTTGCAACTCACCATACATGCATAAATTACACACATGATTTAGTACAGAGTTTTGATTAAATTATTCACAAATATTACAACCGCAGTCACACCACCACCTCGCTAAAGTGGGTCCTGGAAGTGCCAAGCGTAAAGCCTTTAAGTTTCAGAAGGTTAGAAAATACAGGTAGACACATTTTTATGTTTATGTATAGTCAGTATATTTACAGATATGATGTTCTATAAACCAATTGTCAGTTTTTCCTCTATTAAATGCAGATGAGTACGTTTGGAACCTACTGGCGGTATAATATATCAAAATTATTTCAAAATGGTAAAAAACTAAATTAAGTGACCTGATTACTAAACACTTTAAAACAATTGAATATTTTTAATGAAAAAGGTCAACCACATTTTGACAAAAAAATCAAATAAACGCACTAAGTTAATTAAACACTAATTGTATAAAATAATATTTAAAATAAAGCGTAGGTATAATTGCACCAGTTATTACTAATTTGGTACATGTAATAGTATCAACAACTAATTAACTTAACAATGCTAGCAATTCATGTAAGTTCACTATTGCAAAATTTCTATGTTAAAACAATAAAAAAGTTCATTTTTAATTTTGTAGTGCATAATATTGCTGTTGCTTTTGCATTTCACTAAAAATTTAACAAACTGTTATAACCACAAACAAATTGGAAGACGGAAACTTACCAGACCAGTTAATTAAAAAAAAAAATAAATAAAATCTTAATATTTTTAAATGAAGAGTGTAACTAAACCTAATTGCATTAAAAACAAATATAACTAATTGATTTGACACAACAACAAATGTAATAAACGGAAATAATGTTTGTTTAGCTAAATGAACCCTCTTATACTAACAAACTCGCTTAACGTATAAAAAATTATACATCTATAAATATCCCTGATTATATATTGACACAGTAATGTGCTCACAAAGTGTCGAAACGTCGAACCACAAGAATGTAAATAATTTCGATTTAGTTCATTAATGCGGAATGTGTCGCTAACAGTTGAAGCTATGAAATACATAAAAGGGAGAATAATGTGGAAGTTGGGTAGTTATGCAAATTGTGTGTGGTTAAATGCCACAAGTATTTTTAAACACATATCGCTTTTATATCAGATATGTTAGTTAAAATATTTCGCATAATATAACCAATAGAATATGTGTAAGAACATCTTTTTGGTAAAAAACAGTTATATTTATGTTCATTGTTAATTTAGCAAATAAGTTATTTTTATAAGAGGAAAAAGAGAGAGAAGAAAAGCCAAGACTTTTAAAATTTAGTATTAAAATGCCCGCAAAAATGGATTTTGTGAAACGCAGAAGTGAAGCGTGTGTCTTCGCGACTGTGAGGGGACTTTTTACTTGCTAAACTTTCTTAATTATATATATATTCTTAGTTACTACAACTCTTTAAGTTGACATATTTCTCTTTATATATCTTTTAAGGACTTTCTATGAAACTCAAAATATTATTCCCAAGTGAAAGAATTGTGCTCTCAAGTAAAAATTCAGGGTAGAATTAATGAAAAACGTGGAAGAGAAAGAAACTATTATTCCTATAGAGAAAAAAATATATATGGGAACTTTTTATTTAAAATTGTACTAAACTCCATAAAATCCTTAAAATGATAAAAATTGAAATGTTACGTCTGAAAACCTGTTACTCCCATCACCTGCGCACCTGTCCAATATACATATATTATGCAATAACAATCGCCAAAGCAATTATGTTTGAACATACTTAGTGGCAATAAATAGTGACTCAAAATCGCTCAAATCCATTAGATGAAATCTCGGGTATCTAGCAAATTATTGTGGCACCTTGTTTCATAATAACTGCACAATGCTATTTTGCTACTTAACTCGAATTCCGAGAAAAATTAGGTGTAACTAAGTATGTATGTATACGCAGCCAGCAAAAGCAAATAATCGACATCGCTAAAAGTATAATTTTAGATGGTTTATTTGAATGGCTTTTTCTTCCTTTATTTTATAGCACAAATTATTTCTCAATTACATGCTCGAAGGCTATGGGAAAATTTTATAGCTGAATATCATGGAAAATTTCTAGGGGAGCTTATGAAATATTTAACGAGCGGGATGCATTGACCATTTAAGCCAAATTGTAAAGGGCTAATTAATTAATTACTATATTTTTCACAGCTTTCCTATAAATAATTGTATGTAGTAGTCTCTAAGCTGCTACATAAATATGTAAAAATAAAATTTGCCATACTAAATGGGTAAATAAATATTTTATTAAATTAATTAAATGTGTCGTATGCATTTTGGGTAAGTTATAATCTTATAATTTTACAGATTCAGTTGAAGAACAAAAGTGCTGTAATTAAGGAAATGAACAAATAATAAAACCTACATAGAACTAAGGTTTATCCTACTATAATCGATTATAGGTTTGTAAAAGTAATTGCATCTAATAGTGTGCTTCTATTAATATTATACCGATACCACGGCCATCAAGGGCATTCCAAAGTAAACAGGATTTCTCTTGAATATAGCGAACCCTTGTGGCATCTTCTATGCCTGACTTTGTGGACAGAACGGCTTTTATTGCATCATTTATTATCGATGCAAAAAATGAGCATTCGACACAAACAGAACCACGAGCTACATTAAATTTTTGTTTTAAAAATTGTTAAAACTTTTATCGAAACGTTTCCAATTGATGAAACAAGCTTTATGGCGATGATTGGCTCATCCCAAAACATAGAGTGGTTTCAATGTTTTCAGTGTGAATCGTGAGGACAATATGGGCCAATCAAAATCAATATAGAAATTCATGGAAATGGAATTCGAACATTTTAAAACGATCGACTTCTTTATCGCATTTTGAGCGAACATTTGAGCTTACAGAAGGTATGTACACGGTTTGTTCAGCACAAATTGACTGACGACCAAAAATTACTCAGAATCCAACATTCCATTTGACGCTTGTGACCGATGATTTTACCAAAAAACACATTTTACCCATTAAACACTCCCCGTATTCACTTGATATGGCACCGTGCGACTTCTTCCTTTTCGGAAAAATGCATTTGCCCAAGAAAAGAAAGCGTTATGCGGACGTAGAGGCCATTCAAAATACTTGAACCGGCATACAGGCGGCCATCCCGGTCAACGCGCTAAAACACTCGTTCGACATGCTTTTGGACCGTGCGAAAAACTGTGTTGAAGCAGAAGGAGACTATTTTGAATAAAACCAATTGATTGAAAACATTCTGTTTTTTTCCTTTAAAGTCCTGTTTACTTTGGAACGCACCATGTACATTGTATATTTAAGCAATATTATGCCGATACACTTGGGATAATTAGTAGAAATGTGGACAAACTTCAAGTCAGTATTTACCTTTTTGGTAAGGAGAGCTTACTATTTACGATCTAAATTCCATATAGCTCAGTGAGCTAAGAAATGCTACATAAATGTCCCTTGAGATATATAATATAACTGCAATTATCGGGTATTCGTAAATAGTTTCAAATTATGTTTGCTATGTATGTATATCAGTCATACCTATTTTTCAACAATTTCTCGTTGCTACTAAATGTAAGGGCTGCTGCATAATATCTAACATTTAGACGCTTGTATATGCTTAGTTTTGCTTAGGTAAGTTCGAAGATTTTCGAAGTTTCTTGGTAAAACTAATTAATTAAGTTTTCCTTTTGCTAATCTGGCAACATCGATAAATTTTAGTTATTCGGATAGCCAACTTCTCTTCTCTTTTTGCACATTCTATTTTAGAACTTTTAATTATTTTAATTTCTTCCGCAAATGTGCAATATCACGCAGCTTCAATTATCACCTCCTCACTTCGTATATATAGTTAGTCTGCTGAAAGGATACTTAAGATGCAGTTTTACAAAGGCTAAAATAAAAGAAGGAATATTTAATGAGAAGAACGTGCAGCAGTCAATCACAATGTAAAGTAAGTGTACGACAAATAAATAAATTAATAAGAACAGTTCCTCTGAAATCTGCACTAACCTACTATGTTCAGCTACAAATGTGCTTTCACATATCATAATCACGTAGAAATTTGGCAATCTAAAATGAAATTGTAATTCCATTTTAATTGGAGAATGTTAAAGACACAGAAGTTTCAAATGCAATGCGAAAAGGGAAGCTTATTTTTGAATGCACAGCTGGTAACGGAATCTACATATGCAACATGATAAGGAAAGAAACAAGAAATAATTTGAAACGCATGAGGAATTTTGTCATTAATTAGAGGCAGCTTTCAACTATAGAACGTGGATGAACGAAGAAAACACTGTATGTTTAAAGCAAAAATAAACTATTAATATGAAAAAAAAAAACGAAAAAGCATATTGAAACCGTGAGTTCAAAGCGGTCATGATACCATAACGATGAGAAAATTATTATAAAGTTATTAGACGTTGTGCACAACAAGCCCCGGTAGAGGGCGCTAAAATTAAAAAAAAATTCAAATTTAAGCAGTAATAAATATTTTGGATTAAAATACATGAATAATCAGTAATTAATACGCGAAATTTTGCCCAAAAATTTGAAAAACTATTAAACTCAACTTATGTTATTATTAAGTTATACGCGGTATAAAGTCACTCGAAGTTCGAAAATCTTTATATTAGGTATATGGGGACTAAAGGAGGTATGGATCTGATTCAACCTATTTTTGACACACAAATTTACTTTTTTCAGGAAAGAGTTTTCTCTGAATTTCAATTACATATCTCACACATTGACAGATATTTTCTGGAAAACGTCGGTTGTAGGTACTGGACATACTCCGTTCATAAGGCCTTGAAACACTTTTTTTATATGGTGGCATACTTTAAATGAATTATTAATGCAAAGTTTTCGTTCGTTATTTCTTTTAATTCCTGATTTGTGTACAGAAAACTGAATGAATCAAAAAAAACCTAAAGCTGTGTTATATAGAAAGTAGGCGAGGTTGTAGTCTGCTTTCGCCTAGTGACTTAGAAATATTAAAATAATGTCACATACCGAATTCGCCTAAAATCGGTGGAACAAATCTCGAGATATTAGAATTCACCTAACAGAGGTTGGTGCCACGCCCATTGTCCAATTGTTTCTCTGGCTGTTATAAAGCTGTCTATCTCAGTGATCAAATTTAATGTCTCTGGAGTTTTTGATTATTGACTTATTTCTTTTTATAATTTTCAACAGTACCGTTATATGGGGAGTGAGCTGGGCTATGATCTGACTCTGATTATTTATATCCGTAACTCAATATCTATCTTGATTATTTTGAGGTGACACATACATACTACAACCGTTAGGTGAACAAAACTATTATACTCTGCAGCAACATGTTGTTGAATATAAATACATACATATCTTATCTCTTAACAAATATACTGGTTTTGTTTTTCAAGTTATTTCTCATTATAATTAAGGGAGTACATAGTACTTTGTTCATTCACCGCTCTTTAACTTGTGCTGCACTTTGAAGTGTTTACCTTTTTAATTACTTTTCTATTATCTAAGTAGTCTTAATCTATGTATTTAAGCTTTGTTACAGTAATTAAAATTGTAGGATTTCTGGGATTGTTTGAGTGAAGTAACTTAACTGCTTTCCCAAATTGCGTATAATTGAAAATGCGAATGAATTGCAGAACTTTAAGAGGATTGTTGGAGACAATAACAACAACGCTAACCAGAAAATCTTAATGCTTTCTAATTTTAAAAACTTACAAAAACATACTTGAACATAGTTTCGCATATTTTCGAATGCATTCAAGTGATCCTAAAAGCTTTTTTTGTACTTTAAATATCCCATCATCAATTTTGTAACATAACTTGTATTTTTTACATTTTACTATTTAATATTTGTAAAAAAAGAGTTGCCCACTATATCTGTCAGCTGGCGCCACATTGCATTAACTTAAGAGTGAAGAAATTACAAGTGCGTAAGTAGAAGGAACAAGAGTTAAACTATGAAATGTTCATGCAGTGGTCTGATGCACACTCAACTCCACCACTATTTATAGAATATTCTTGAATACCTACATTTGTAACAAAGTTTTCAATATAGCGCAGTAAAAGAGCTTTTAACACTTTTTAGTACTGTCTGGGGGCCTTGGGTATGTGTAGTTTAGGATATCAACAAATGCTTTGACATCTAAGAATATTTAAAAATGACATATTTTTTTAATTTAGTATAATAGCAGATTAGAAACAATGTCTATTTAGAAGTAAAATATGTATATTACGTATATTTATTGTATTTTCACTTATCTTATTTACATATATGTTAAAATTTGTTTTTGTTTTGAAGATTTTAATAGAAACATGTAGAATCAACGATTTGAAAATAATGATACTACATAAACTTGCTTACTTTCAGTTAGTATTTTGTTGGTTATCTCTTTTACTTTAATATTGCTACACATCAGTTCCAAATTTACGTTATAAGACTCTGACAGCGCACCAATGGTGTAGCTTGTCATGCCGTTCTAATTTCATCACAAAGAACATCCATATTTGGGATATTTTTGGTGCATATGGCTCTTTTAACGTCACCCAGAGATGTTCTATAGAGTTTAAGTCTGGGCGGGATGATTCTCACTCCAAAACATTAATAAAATTTTCATAAAAAAACGTTGGTTTTAACTTAGAGGCATGCTTTCAATGGTTATCTTCCTTATAACAGGCAAATTTTCCTCAGACCATGGCAACTTGATATTTTTTAGGATGTTGAGGTATTTCTTCTTGTTTAAAATTCCATCAATCTGATAGAATGGAACAACACCATTCCTAATAAAACATCCCCAAACCATAATTGCTTCTCCACCATACTCAACTAGGCGTGGAACCTAGCGAGGATCAAATTTTTGAATTATTGGACGGCGAACATACCTTCGACCATCAGGACCTAAGCGATTAATTTTGATTACATCGTTTCAAACGACATACCTCCGTTGATTTTTGTCTTAGACCAATAAGTGTTGGCAAAGTCTACGCGTCGTTTCTACGAATTTCAGTTAGAAGTGGGTTCCTGCGTGCTGCTCTGCCGTGAAATCCAAACCAAACGCCAGGCAATTGTTCCCTTGGATATTTGGACATTGTATTCGTCTTGAATTTTACGTAGAATGTCAGTGGAACTCTTCTTTGGGTCTCTTCGCAGGTAATATTATTTAAGCGGTCTATTTCTGTTGCAGTTTTTCAGGTTTTTTCTTTGCGTGCAACATTGGAAATAGTTTTAAAATTCTGTGTATGCTTAAGGACATTCAAAATAACTTTTTTGCAGGCCGACAGTCTTAGTTACTAATTGCCTTGCTAAATGTAATGTAATTATTTATAATTATAGTTCATAAAAATGAATAATTAAAACTTTTTTGAGCATTTGACCTTATTAGAAATTTCTTTGCACATCTTTCCAGACCGACGAAGGTCAAAAATGTAGCAGCGGCTTTTCTTCATTAAAAAACTTGAATAATACATTTTACTATATTTTAAATCACAACTTTGAAACACATCCTTAACAGAAATCAATAATATTGTCAATAAAAAATTAGCACCAGAAGGATTTTTAATTCCTTAAAAAACTGTTTCATTTAATTCACCTTCTATATCGTGAAGCATTTAGTATTTGGGAAAAAATTAAAAATCTTTAACTTCACAACTACAAAACTGAGTGAATTTAGTAGTAAATATAATATATCAAAAATTTTTGTCATTATACTCATCTGGCACCTACAAAAAAGGGAGCGTTTCTAATTAGCTGTCAACAACTGTGTGTGCAGGTAGAAAAAAATATGTAATTGCCCCACATAACAACTAACTCTTCCTTTAATTTTATATTTAATTCCACAGCGCCTTCCTTTAATCTTATTAAGTTTTTAAGTCAACTAATGTTACTTCTGTACTGGCTTTACAAAAAAACATGAAAAACTCTTGGGCACGTGTTGGAAACTTTTGTCCAGAATATGAAAAAAAACACAGTAAATAATAGTAAACCAATAAACCCATAAGAACTGAGCAAATCAAATAATAAATTATACACAACAACAGATTATAAAAAAAGAAAATGCAGCCTAAATCAAATCACTCACATGTGAAAAGCAAACAAAATATGCTATTGACGCATCTGACTTCGGTCCGAATTGTATAAATAGGTCGTAAGGAGTAAGGACATTGTTTATAGAGCAACTCATTATTTGCATATTTTCTGATGGAAAACTCAATTTGAAATAAAATGGAGGTAAAACATGTTGCCTGAGCGTAACAATTGTCTCAATATGCGAAAATAATCAACAAGTTTGTCTGGTCTACTACACTTTTTTCAACCTTTACTCAAGAGATTTACCATTTTACCACCATGTGGACACCACTTGCCAGTGATATAATTCGATGTGAATTGAGTCTGAGTTTTTGGAAAAGCTAAATTTTAATTGGAAGTATCCAAGACCATTGACCTTAAATTCAGTGGCAATGATCTAAGAATATAAGTGAACTGTCAACGTCAGTAATTGAATGAAACGAACCAAAAACTAATTTATCTAGGATGGTAGAAAAAAATAATTTTCTTCAACGTGTCTGTAAGAATAAATGATATATCAGTCCAAAAAGAACAACAACCATGTAATCTTCAAGATCATGAAACAAAAGATTTTGCATATAATTTGAAACAGAATTATAAATGAAAAGATCAAACTTAAGCATTTTTGATTTCGATGCTTTATAATGTAATTAGTATGTATGTAGGACAAAATGAATTCTTGAGTCAGAAACACCGTATAGAGAAATAAGTCCAAAACAGCTGGGATAGTTAATGTTCTGAAAAAAGATCTAAATAAAATGATGTCAACAAAAAGCATATCTAATAGGTTCAAACAACCCCATCTTAAGAATTGTAAATAAGTGAACAAATCATATGTATGTCTATGGTAGGCCAGTAACTTACAATTAGATTTCTCACAACAAGGGACATTTTATGAAATGTATTATAGTCTGAAAATAAAAATTCAGTACTTTAATAATGTTTAGAAGGAAGTAGTATATAAGCTAGTATGAAAGTTCAAATACAAAGTTTTGCTCTTAGGAATTTATTTGTCATAAACAAATTATTACACCTTTGTTTGTAGATAACGTTGCATTAACTTGGGCCTTGTTGCTAATTATAGATAATTACCAAACGAAAGCAAGGAAAATTCTTAAACGGAAGGAAGACAAATAAAAAAGGAGTTAAAAAAGTTTAACTAAAAACATAAAAGATGGGCGTTAATCTGCGAAAAAGCAAAGGGCAGTTAACAGAAATTAATCTGGGTCAGATGTAATGCATTTTTGTTAAGTAAAATATGACAGTCCGAAAGTGTAATTAATAGAAAATTTCATTTTAATACTAATAATAAACACTATATCAGAGATGTAGAATAGAAGAAAGAATATGTTAAAAATAAAAATATTGATAAACATTAAAAAAAGAAAGTGTTTTTTTTATATATGAATCCAACCATTCGTAGCTACTTATACGTGTCATTTATATAAATAGTTTCTATTAAAATGATCTGGAACAAAAAGCAATTATTAGTTCCATAAACGAAGAGATGGATATCAAATTCTGCTTAATTTTTTTTTCTAGCACGCATATTCTTTGCATATATTTAAATGTATAGTATGCTTTTTTTACTCGTATTTTCATAGCACTTTACATTTGCTTGTCTCGAAGTTATCGTTGCCCACCATTAACGTAATTTGCACACATGTCTCCCATGAAAATAAGAGTTAATGCCACGAAATGCAAACATTTTCCTCTTTAACATGTGGATATTTTATGCTGAAAAATGCGAGAAATGTCCAATTTCAGTTGCCTTGTGCAATTTTAAGTAGTGAAGAGTTTAATTTGACATGAAAAGTTGCTCAGGACTTGTGAGTAGCAGTCATTTATGTCCGTCGCATTAATCAGATGAGAAAAGGAACTCACATAAATGAGAGCAACATGTTGTTGCATAACGCAAAACGTTACCATGGTTTGTATATACATAAATATGTATATGTATATCTATATATCCAACGTATGAATATAAATATATATCTATATATATTCAAATATAAAATATAATAGCACTGTAACAGCAAACTGTAAAGAAAACTTGCCTGCACTGTATTCTAAAGTAAAAAAAATGGTTAAAAAAAATGATCAACGCCATTTGTGCTGACAGTCTTATTTTAAGTTTCCACCAACACAGATATACATACTTCATTTGAACACAAGTAAATATTTTAACTTATATGAGGCTCAAGTTTTCCGCGACACATTGGTTACAGCCCGACGAAAATCTTAGGAACCTTATTGCAGATTATTGCAAAATAAAATATTTAATTTAATTTCACAGCGATTTAGAAAAATCTTCAAAAGCCGTACAGCCGTACAGCAATACCATTTCAATTCACCACAGTAAGGTTGTGTAAGGATTTTGCTTTTTGTGTATTAATGGGTCTACGTGGATCATGCAAGAAACAATGTAAAGTATTAAATGAAATTACAGCTCAAAGCAATTCTCACCCTTCTTTTTTATTTCACATTCTCTATTTATGTACCACATATCCGCTACTAAGTGCACTACTAGCTCTGCCAAGAACTAACAGACTAGTAAATTGAATAAAAAAGGCACAAAGTGAATTATGATGAAAGGTCATTGTTTTAATTCTGCAGCAAGTTACTGTTAACTTTATATAATGGAGCAAATGTGTGCCAGTTTGTTGGAAAAAGGATAGTTTTGCTTAGTAATTTGATAGCAGATTAATGTTGCACAAGCTAGTCTTTACAAAGAAATTTTTTATGAATTCAATGAAGATGAAGAATATATGTGCATGTAAAAATGTAACAAACAAGACAAAAAAGACTGCAGTAGGCCTTAGTTTTTTCTCCATTCTTGTTTGATATACGAGTTTAATTAATAATTATCACTAATTTTGTGTTATATACCGAATGCAAATTGGTTACGTATACGCAGTGAGTGCACTTATTGAAATAATAATATAAGCATTAATTTCTTTTATGCCATTTAATATGTCAATTTTTATTACTCAAAATTTGTCTAATTTATAAATTCTAGCCGTTAGTGTTGCTAGTGTATAATAAGTTTACAATAATTCGCCATTCATCTGACCCAAAACTTGGCTTAGTGTGACAACTATTATCTTTATATAAATTTAAACTTTCACCGCCATTAAAATATTTTTGCCTAAAAAGTGTGCTTTATCATCACGCACGAAACTTCTTTTTCATAAATCTGAATAAAAACAACTCTGCTAAAAAGTCACATTAAATTAAACGACTTGACTCAATGGCTCTTTTGCAACTACTTATGAATTTCTTTGTAGTTAAGCTAAAGTGATTTAGTGAACAAAAAATGTTCTATAAGAAGAAGATTGAAAAACGGAGAAAGAGAAAAACTAACGGAATATAAAAAGTAACTTAAAGGAGTTTGGAACGTTCAAAAATCAAAGCAAGGGAAAAACCTTAGGGGCAAAACTTAAGTACTGGCCGACATATGCGATATACGTACAAATTCACCTGGTAGTCCAAAAATTGTTATGTTAGGTATATGACGGCTAAGAAAAGTATTGCCCCATTCATCCCTCTTTATTATTGTACGGTACCTAGGAGCTTGAACAGTTTTGGTTGGATTTGGGAAAATCCACAATCACTTCGAGTATAAAATTTAGAAGCGGGGACAGTGGTTCGATTAAGTCCATTTATGAATACCGCGTTACTTTTTGCTAGAGAATATGCTAAATTGTCGACAAATTTCGTATTGTCTTGTTAATTATTTCTTCATATGAAGTCATTATCCAGCAGATATTAAGGACGCAATTTGAAGAGAAGAAAACTTTTACTCTTAGACGCACATTCAATCCACAATTCACACATATTCACTGTATTATACACATCTACTCACATATACTCGTTAAAACATTCCTCCATCAATTGTGGCAATTGAAGACACTATCAAACTATGAGGCAATCTTACATTAGAAAAGCAGTTTCCGGAGTGAATTCGCAGAAGTTCGCACACAATTTTAACAGAAGCAGAGAAGCAGTCAAAGCACATGAGTTTATCTGTTACATACACATATTTATGTTTGCATACAACTATGTAGTTCAAGATGATGAGCCTTTATGCAAAAGCTTTAAGGCTTTCAACTATGTCTGTAATATATAAAGTAAATGCATGTAGTGCTATATACCAAGTACTCGTGCGACTATCTGTTTCAGCAACGCCACTAGTTAACCCATTATTTCACCACTTTATCTATGTGTTATGAACACTTGGTTGACCACTAATTGGTGTTTCCATTGCTACCGAAATCGCGACAAAAGCTTTAACACTCGACAGCGTATGCATACATGCACATAATTAAACGAGACACACAACCAGTCACATTCATATAAAAATATGTTTATGCCTGCATTTTACGAATAGCTAATAGTTGTTATGTTATGTTCATGTGTTGTTTGTATAATAACCTATATTACAGACAAATAATTCCTGTTATTTCTTTGGATACCTCAAATTGCTTTTACTCTGTAGATGTTTGAGAAACACTGTTTAAAAATAACGATAATTTAAAATTAAAGTTAGTTCCGTTTGGCAGAACCAAATTAATTTATCCGTACTTCAATTAAATTTCTAATAATTTCCAATTTTTTGTGCGTTGACTGACTCGATCTTTCATGACTCAGGTTTTTCACTTATGAAATTAAAAAAATGATTTTTATATCACACATATCGAATACATATTCTCTGAAGATATGAAGTTGATCGGTGAAATATTTTCGAAGATATGGGTATATTTGTAAGAATTTGTTTACTTATTGTAATAGCCTTCCAAAAATTTTTTTTCTTTTAGACGTTGTTTTCGGAGTCAGTCAGGAGTTTAAAATTTATAAGACAGTTTTAAATTTAAAATGTTGCCTTAGGAAGCCATCGCTTTGCGTAAATAACTGTATAGCGCAAACGCTACCGCTAACCGAATAAAATAACTTTCGCTTTTGATGCTAATTCTCTACTTCAAGATCAATCTAAGAGTTATCAACTATTATGTGATAATCCAGATTACTTTATTTACTAGCTCCAGCGCTACCTAATTTATTGTGCGCTTATAATGGGCATTGCAATGCACAAAATTGCTAAATGAGTTAACTGAAAATTTTGCTGTCTGAATAAAATTTCCATATTTCGAACTAAAGTAATAAAATTTCAGCAGCACCAAAGCTCACCTCATTATGCTTCCTACTAATTTTCCACCTATTTGTAATTACTAAGTTAGTGCCCAGCACACAATTTGCTTGCTACTATTATGTAAAAGTGTGCATATGTGTAGGCAGCCTGGTATACATTGATGTACGCTTCAGCATAGTATATCAATGTGGATCTAAGTTGTATACATGGAACCTTATATCAGCGAGTGTAACTAATTTATTCATATATGCAACCGGCCACAGTGATGAATATCAAAATGGCGACATTAAATTAATGTGTAATAATTTTACAGGAGTAGACCCAGTTTCGAAAATATTATTTTGTTATCATTGTATTTACGGAAGACAGGTAAATACTATAATAGTAATGATTTCAAAACAAAAAGCCTGATTGTAAAAAACTTCTAATCATGTATTCAACACAGTTGCCATGAATACCGGAGCACCGGTTATAGCGAAATTCAAGTTTTTCATACCGTCTTCATAGTAGGTTTTCCTTAAGATCTCAAAATATTAGATCGTGAAAAATGTATATGAAATTCAAAGCATAATTAATGCAATTTTACTATTGTTTCTTTGTTTTTAACCATGGTGAATCGGTCAACTTCATGCGCTGATTTGGTGTTGGGCATTAGGAAACTCAACAATTTTTTTAGGGTCCAACAGAACACACCTTACACTTTTCAGCAAGCTTAAAGCAAATACTTATACTACTTTACCATACGGCTGGGACACAACGAACTAAATATCTAACATAGAAAAGAGGCATTTTATTGAGATTATATATCAGATTTCAACAAAAACACAAAAAAGCAAATAGTTTCAAACATAAAAAAGGCAATAATTCTACCAAAATATCTCCACTGAACCCAGCATTTTTAACATTGAGCATATACAAATAACCTTTGAAGAAATGTTTGCAAAAGGAAGGTGGGAAGCAATGAAATTCAAATACATGCCAAATTTCACAGAAAATTCTTTTTAATTTTTCACCTCATGTCGCTTTGGGGAGATTCGCGTCTACCTTTATTTATCTAAGCAAGAAAGAACATGAGAAATGCAGGAAAGAATGCCAAAAGTACAGCAGAATTAACTTTGCTTGATTTTTTTTAATTTAAATTCAAGTTTACTCATTTTCATTTGTGAAACAGACGGAAGAAAAGTTATACAAGCATTACTGACTGAATGTTAGTATTATAATAATATTTTTTTGTCATAACCTTTAATATTTTTTACATTGGGAAGCTAATTTTTATTGCCTATTTGGTTGGATTACAGCCTTAAAGCATACGCTAACCTACAGATTCCTAGTAAAGAATTAACGGCAGTATTTTAGTGTTTTTCATATATATATATATAGTTTTCATTCATATATTTTAATAACTTAAGATGCAAAACATCAACCAGAGGATCGGAATCCAATCAATTTTATATATATTACACATAGACTCAATATAACTCATACTCTGGTCGACAAATTCGGCTTGCTCAATTTGCTAGAAAAACGATAGTCGTTATATGTTGTATATGGAACTTGGGTTAGTGTGGACCCGATATTATCCTTTAACTATTAAATTAAAGTACCTAACATACAATCACCGGATATTCGAAAATAGTGAAAATGGTCATAAGGGAGCTAGGTCAAGCTTGCGCTTTTGGCACAAAGATACACTGTCATGATTGAAGCACGCTCTATCAATGTCATTGAGATACCTCAAATATTGGCATACAGTCACCTGGAAGTTCAAAAATCTTCACATTAGGTATATGGAGGCTCAGGGAAGTATTGACATACAGACATACCATTGTCAGCGAAGTATTATCCTTGAATTTTAATTATGTATCTCACACAGTGATTCTGATCATTTATATATATATATACAGATTTTGGGGTCCACATATTCGGTACATAGCGCCTTGAACAGTTTAAATGGATTTGGACAATTTTTAGTCAAAATGTGCCCTACTTTAAGGGAATTATTAGTGCAAAATTTTATTAAGTTATATTAATTACTTCATAATTTATGTACAGGAAAGTGGAAGTATCAAAAGGAATTTAAATTGTGTTATATGGTTGTAGAAAAGTGATACGTACTAAATTTAGTCGAAATCGATTGGTCGAGTCCAGAGATATGGGATTTCACCAAAAAGTGGGCGCTACCACGCCAATTGTCCAATTTTCACATCAGCTCTCGTAAAGTCTTCTCATATCATCTCGGAGGTAAAATTTAATGTTTCTGACGTAGTTAGTTATTGATTTATTGCGCTTTTAGTAGCTTTGAATAGTACCGTTATATAGGGAGTGAGCGGAGTTATCGTCCAATTTCACCAATTTTCACAGTGCCGGTAGGAGTTTTTATAATATTCGAGCTTAGTAAACAGAAGTTTAATGTCATATTACAAAATTCTTGGTAAAATTTAATTAAATATTAGACATTCTCTTTTATGAGTGATTCCAGCGCAATTCCCTTCGGGGTTCTAACACATATGTGCTTACTCAAACAACAAACGCTTCATACTAAGAGACTAAAGTTAACGGAAATTGTTTAAATTATTACACCGAAATGGCAGCTGAACTGAACTGATGGTGACAATGAAGCAGCAAACAATTAAGTTAACACCTGCTTATGAGAAAGACTCTTAAAATGTCAATTATTTCAGAATAAAATCTGCAGATTGTTCAATTTGCAGAGGAATTTTCCACAAAAAGGATATACTGGAAAGGCCAAACAACAATTTAATTATTTCCCCTCCTTTCTCTACTCACTCACTGTTACTACCCAGGCACCAAAAATTTGGATATTACAACATATGCATTCAGAATATTTTAGGCCAGTATACAGAGACAGTAACTTACCAAATTAACATTTTAACCGGTATCGAAATATTGAACGACCATTGAAACACCACTTCCTTCATTACTTTTCAGCCTATGAATAAGTAAAATAGCACAACATCAATATAATGGATTTTTCAATAAGAGCGTAACAAAAGATTTTTGGAATAAAACAAAAACGGTTTAAGATATCAATGAAATTCTTCATTCCTGTGAAAGTGCTACCACCAGACGCTGTACTTAATTATCGACGGTTTCAATGTATTGGGATCACATATTGCCCAAGTCCATATCATTGAGCGGCAGCGATTCACATTTACAGCAACCTGCCGGTTTTGATCATCACGGAAGAAGTACGGCCCAATGACGCCGCCAGCCCATAAGTCGCACCAAACCGTAATTTTTTCAGGCTGCCATGGTGCCCCATGGAGTACGTGTGGATTGCTGCCTGACCAATAACGCATATTTTGCTTATTGACAATGCCATTCAGAAAGGAACGAAAAAAATGAGAAATTAGACATAGCCCGCTTAAAGTTGAGACTAATGACTCCAAATTTTGGAAGTAAATTTCAATAATTTCGACCCGTTATTAGATCGTATATCTTTAAACGATAAAATGGCAAACCTTATTGAAGAGAAATGTTAAAAGAACGGGAAAAATATATGATGTCGTTTACTGTCCCTTTCGGTCTACTTTTGTAGAGTTCCTATTGAAAACCCCGTTAAGTACATACTTTAATGAATCATTTGGAATGACAAATTTTTATTCACCATTGCTACTTTATATTTCATAATACGTGTACCTCTAATCTCCAGCTAAATTTATTTCTATCGTCTATTCAATTATTTAATGTGTGAGCCAAAATATGTTTATTGTATATTTTATTCTAAAAAAATATTAATAATACCTATGTTGATAGCACGATTTTATACCTTTTAACAGAAGACTAATTTTTTTTAACTGTTTTCTCCAACACTTTTCTTCGCCGAAACGAAAAATTGGATAATAGAAACCACAGAAAAGTCTGCACTACTCACATATGGTCCTCTCTCAATTTGTCGTAATTATTAATTCTGGTCACAACGCAGACCTGATGGGAAACACACAATCAACTGAACATTGAGTACCAACGTTTACAGCGCGTACACACTCCAGCCAAATACCCTTCGGCGGATTTTCACAATACGTTGTAGCCAAATGCAAACAAAGTACCATCAAACATGAGGAGTATAATAGGGACCGAAATATGCTGCACAATCCGAGCGTCGTGCTAAGACTAAGTTCGATGGCGGCCTTTATGGTCGCGCTGAGTCTGCCCGCCCAATTGAACCAACAACAACATCATCGACCGCATTAACGAAACCATGGACAATTGTATGGGAATTGGGGGCACTAGCGAAAGCTTCATCGGATTCCCTGGACAAGATGGCGCAGCGGTGGGTTATGATGGAAATTACTCTTTGCCACGGGATGGTCTATTCGAATTCAAAATGGACCCATTGTAGCGCATTTTATGAACCCCGTATTTTTCGGCATCATACCAGAAAATGCGCTCATCATTTTGGGTGAGGTAAATAATGGAAATCAAGTGTGCGCCTCATGCAATATTTGTGTTGACTGACTGAAAATGTTTGTTTGTACTGAGTTGGACAACTGACCTTGCAAACAGTTATATTTATGCGCCCGTATGTTTGCATATTTCACAAATGAGTGTAAGCACTGGGTGTGTGAGATAACAGCTTAATGGATTTGTGGTTGCCAACATAAATTAATAGAGCCAGTATTTATGGGCAGATCAATCAAAGAAAAATGTCATGCTGTAATGGTGTTAGGAATATGAGTTTTATCATCCTACGTTTAATTTCTTCCGATCGCAATGAGTGTTGCTCGGCAACAGAAGTGAATATAATGAATGTTGCAGTAAAATACATACATATGTATGATAAATAAATGCTTATGTAACACGCAGGTGCCGTGCCGACGTTGAGTACTCTTCGAATGAAGGACTTAAAAATCAGGTAAACGAGAATGTTTACTTGTGCTTGTAGGGCTATCAGCGCGTGGAGCATATGTGTAATTATGAAGGCATATGTGTAAGATTGAGCACGTGAATGGGCTAGTGAGGAATAAGGCTGCAAACCAACGGCGTTTTGTTGAGCTCCAATGTTATTTTGGTGCCAAATGGGAAGTTAAGGTATTACAGAAATAGTTTTCACTTCATCCACCTTATTCGATAGCCATTGTGTCTTACAGCCGTATGTGCTACAGCATAATACATATATTAACTAGCCTTGGTATTTATCACACTTTTTTTCTTTCATTTACGAGATCCTTGTTGTAATTGTTTCTACTACTTTCATAAGTTTTGTGTGTACAATTTCAACCGAATTAATTCGAAAAATTTTTCACAACTTTTTTTTCTAAATCGATGGTCTTGTTTGGATAATCTCAAGGAAATCAACTGTGAAATTAACTTTTGAAAGAGATGTTCATTTGTTCGAAAATTATATGTTTTACTAAAAAAACAGATATCTTTTTATGTCAAAGTCATGTATTTTTACTCGAAAGAAAATTATAACCTTATATAAAACTTTAGATCTTATTTAAGATTCGCAGTGTAAGTAACTAATATCCTAATGAGAGAGAAAGCAAAAACTAATGAAAATTGAGGCAGCCCAATGACAGGAAAGTAAGATCCGGAAAAATATACAGAAAGAAGCTCAGAGAGCCGGGTAGAGGCGAAAAAAAACCGACAAGAGCAATGAGATTCGCTTAGAGGCAATAAGGGAAAGCGTCTGGGAGCTAGAAGAGAGACACTTTTTTACAGTAGGAGGCAAATTTACTAAATTCGAGCGCAGTGAAAAGCCAGTGAGAATCGGGGAAACCCAACGAGATCAGTGAGACTTTATATATGAACCTATATTAAAAACCGTTTCGATTTCATTTTTATGACACAGACTGTATGCCTTTATAGTATTTGCAACCGAAACACGTATTTGATTTTGTTAAAATGGTACACAATTTTAGAGCAGCACTTGCCTTCGCATTGCTTTCACACTTTCAGCTATTCACGTGTGTTCGTGCGATTTCTGCTGATGTTACAATTAGACACACATCTTCAGACAGTTTGTGATACATAGAAAATATATGTGTTAACATAAATTTTGAAGGACTTAACCATGTGAAAGTAGTTGCCTTTACTTAAATGACTTACAGCTTTGTTTCCAAACTATCCGGTTGTACTAAATTTACTTCAAAGTGAATTAAGTCTTGTACTTTAAAAACTCGAAGGGTTGTAAGAGAATGCTTTAATTTATATAAATTTCCTCACATATTTATAGGAATACTACATATGGAAAATAAATATATCGTCACTTGAAATGCAAAATAACGTAACAACATTTTTAAAATTTACAGGGGCACGAATGAAACACGAAATAAAATGGAACATGAGTGAAAAAAACTTTTAATATTGGTTAAAACTGTATTATATCTGAGCGCAGAACCTGAAAATGTTAGACATATGTAATAATATGTATGCAATTTGAAGTAATGAATCTTAATCAATAAGACACTCAATTTCAAATTTTTTGATGATACGTTATTTCGCATTTCAGGTGACGATATGCAATACAAACAAATATACTAATTTGTATATAGGCAATGAAAGATCTTTGGGATTTGTTAGCCACAACTTTGACATGGCTTAGCTTGTTTTGCACTCATGACTTTTTTAAATATCGTAGGTTCGCATATATATAGCATTCATGTCAACTCTTAGTATGTTTGTGTGGATGTGTTCGAAGGCACAAACATAAACCCGTCAACGGAAAAGTGAAGCAAACGTTTTGTTCTCTTCTAAATACTCTTAAAAACTCTTCTGACTTTATTTACAATGGCACTGAAGGTGTGTCACTCAACGTAATATTTTGTATGCACTCTCTAGGAAAAAACTATGGATTTAGTAAGAGGAAAAGTGGTTTCATTTCATCAAGTAGTGTGGTCATATGGTAGATGGCACTTCGAGTTAAAAATGTTAGTATTTGCGAATATTTGTACACCCTAAACTAGTGAATATACATTTTCTTTTTAACTAAGAACTTGCTTATTTCTGTAAACTTAGCAGTTCGTCAGCCTTTTAATATTTCTTCAAACAGCAAGCCCTCTACTGTGGAATAGTTATCTCTCTAGGTTTCAACGGGCAACGGATACAGTTTCGGAAACAATTCGTGAACTGAGTCATCTGATGTTGAAAGAAATTAATTGTAGCTTTAGTTCCAACTGAAACTTTAAGTTGTATCTAAATTATCTTATAAGTTTAGTTTTTTATATATACGAACATACTACTTATTCAGAAATCGTTAAGACAATTTTGTGGTTTAAAAAGGAGATTTGGGATAAAAACCTCAAAACAAAGTTGGTAGGTGTGTTGGTAGGTTCGTTGGTTGAAAGCAGAAGAGAGACATGGAGAGGATATCAAGTAGAATATAATAATTAACAAGATCAGTCGGATTCCCTGCTCGTGTCGCCTTAACTTTTAACAAACGCACAATATTTAAAAAAAATGTGTGAAGAAGAAAATAACGCTAATCTACACACCCTGATCGACAACAGGCAAATAGGACGATATATTGCTTCATTTAGAAACCAAAGTATTACAAATAAGTATATTGACTCAATTGCTATGAGTACTTACTTCTTACTTAAGGCATTTGCACAGCTGCCGAAGCCACTTGCATGTATGCACTTATGTGTATATGTATATATGTATATATATATATGTATATAGATGTATGCATATATATATACATATACGTTAAAGTGTGTGTTTGCGAAAGCGCTTACACCTCTTAACTCAGCAATTATTTATGTACGCTCTGGGGCATCCAAGCGTTCAGCTGCAAATAAGCAGAACACTCACTTAAAGAATATTTGCGGATGCAGGAGATTACTTCAGTCGAGTAAATAGAATGTTAAATGTCAGTAGCAGGAAATATAGAAGCCTATAAATTGAATCTAAACTCTCCGTAATTATGTCGTTGTGTAGTGGAAGAGATTGGTGCTTATGTCATTTGGTAACGTTTATTCTGTTACAGAAAATCAATACCAAAGGGTAATTATGGCGAACTGTATAAATTATACACAACATATTTTGGAACTAGTTGGTAATAAGGCCGTCTTAGTCGAAAATGGCGAACTTAGAAGTTATACAAAAAAAATTAGGCTACACTTTAACCAACAGATGAGAAATAAGTCACAATTTTATTTTTAAAAATATCACACAAAATTTTTTTTCGTAATTTTTATACGCCATTTTATAAACAATAAAATTTATTTTTCTACAGAACTATCAACAAACACGGCGCAAATTCAATTGTAATGCGTGTCAATGTTTAAACTCTTCTTTGACAATTTATTTGTAACTTCGCCGGAAGCATACTTGCTGCTTCGCTCTCGTGTTTCTGAGCCAGACAAGCATCCGGTGCAAGGAAATAAAGCGCAGCGGGGGTAAAGCTGACATTGTAACTATTGCCGCAACACGAAAATTTGATGAGTATCGATAATAACAATGCAAACTGGCTTTGTTCAAGTATCCATATCGTTATTAAAATAAGTACCGATTCGCATTCTTATGTAAGCTTTCCTTCTGGGTCAGCTTTATAAAATTCAGTTGACTAGTTATTTAGATTTCAGTCAGGAAATTATAGCTCTAAGCTTAAACCTTCTCACCGACTAATTTATTATTTCCTACTGGGAGCTTCATTGCATCATTGATACACAGACAACACACAAAGCTATAAGAAAGGGCGCAAATGCCTGAAAGATATTCCAATAATCTTTATTCGAGCGAATCAAATATCCGGTTGACACAACCGTCATACCAGTAATGTCGACATTTCCGTTCTTAACACAGCTGCGAGTGGTAATATGTATGTATGCTATCACATCTGTGTAGTCCTAATCGCCTTACCGCAACGTGACGCTGTGCTGTCTCTACACTCCCCTAAGTACACACATACATACATATATCGCTTTTACGAATATTTACTTCTTTCTATCTCTTTAATACCACCATTTTTAACACTAGGTTGCACTATGTCACTTTAAACAGGATCTCTAGCGTCTTTTTGAACAATTCGCTAGCGCAATCGTGCACTAATCTGCTTGTAAATATAAAAATATCTATTTTACGTACACAGGTAGTAACTTGTGATACTACTATTTCTGACATTTAAAACACTTTTGGATTCATTTCACACTATTAAAGCTGTCGTAAACGAAGGAATTGCCTGTCAAAAGGTTTTTATAATTTTTCTGGCCTGGTTTATACCGTGTTCACAAAGTATTTACTTTGTCATTATGTGTTAAAACCTTTATTGTTCAAGGTCAGGGTTTTTCATTACGTTTCTATTTTTTACTGTTGCCAAGTTTATATTATTTATTTGTTCAGGATGTTGTCCTGCCTGTTTTATATCTTTAAACTGGCTAGAAAAATAAATGTTTTGTATATTTAACAAGAACGTTAAAATAGCTTTGAATATTAAGCAGCAAACAAGTTTTTGTCATATACAAATAGAAGATTCTCCAATGATTTGTGACCATTCGAATGCCTTTTTGGAGACCTAATTCCGCTAACTAACTTGCTTATGAACTAATATTGTTCCCCATCCAACTTCAATATTTTCTATGAGGGGAAATATTCGGGTATATACTCACAGCGAACTTATTCTTTATAATTAGCTCAATACATCTAATTCCTGTCAAAGTCTACATATTCTATTGGGAACAAATAAAATTATAAATTTAATGAGCCTGCGTGGTATGCAATTCCAATATCTCTCTCATCTTGAGCACGCATAAGATAAAATGGCAAAAATATTGAATGTTAGAAGCTGAATTCTTTCTGAAAGTTGTGATGCTGAATTTTTAGAACTTTACTTGCTGCGTGTATTCTTGCCTTAATGATAATAACATTCTCTGGTATAACGTCCGTGATTTAAGAACTAAAAAAGTTACTTTTCAAAAAATGTAACCACAGGATAACAAAATGGGTGTATTTTTTGTTATTTCTTTTTGTTTTTGCACTTAATTCCATGGAATTTGAGGTCATAATTCGACTCGAAAATTTCTTGCTAAGCCTTTGCTTTTTCTAAAAGTTTATACTCAAACTTTCCGCAATGTAAATATATTTATTTGAATGTCATCGTAGAACAGCATTTAATTTTTAAATCATATACTTTCACACACACATAGCTGTATATTTGTATCTACAAACGACAGCCAAATGCAATGAACTTTGTAAGTTATTACAGAAAAATAATAAAATATAAATAAAGAAAATTTGTTGGCACAACTTGCTTATTCATTATTGACATTTACGTAAAACTTTCAATAATTCATATATTCGTAAACTCGAACAGATTTATGTATATTTATTTATATTGGTATTTATCCGTAAATATTTCGCCTAGAGATTTAAATTTCAATTAACCCCAGAAGCCGCGAATCATTTAAAAAGTCTTAAAAAGTTTTTGAAGCTCTAAATTGTTACTCGGCTGTGCGGATAAAGTGGTGAGAGCAAGCGATTTAAATGCAAATGAGAGCGATGTTTGAAAAGAAATACTATATGGTATGAGGAGTTTTGAAACGATACAAAATCAGTTGCATGACTTATCCCACTAGTTCACCAAACCAAAAGAAATCATCAAATTATATTAAACCAGCTTTTGAAGGCCATTAGAAATTGTTCCATGCTACAAGACATTATTTGAATATTATGGAAGCAACAGTATGTGGGAAAACTGCGGTAAAATAAAAATTGTGTGGGTGCTCATATCAACAGTTGACGAGCATTATACATACAGACAACAGAATAAGTTGGACAAAAACTATTATGACTTCTGAGGCTAAGTATACAGTGAAATGAAGGACATAAAATATAATTTACTGACGTTAGAGTTAAAGTTGTACCAGGGATCGCATATTATGTTATTAGGATAAAAAGCTCTAACTTCCATTTCATGGTTTCAGCCTAAATTTAATCTATTTAGCCTTTCTTCCACAGATGTTCAATTTTAAGCAGGGAGAAAGCAAAAATAGTGTTATGTATGTTTGATTTATCGTCGCTCTGCTTAAGTGCTCAGCAAATAACCGTAACAGATTTACGCGTGACTATTTTCAATATTGACATTTATTTGAATAACCATTAATCAGTGATAACGTAACGCTTCGCAATTACCGTTGTGCTCACTCAACCGCCACCACCTTTTATTACCGTTACTCTATTGGTCGAGTTCAAATTAATTATTTAATCGAATTTAATGAACAATCGGGCTTACTGATTGTAAGCGTTCAAAAACAAATAAATGAGTTTAAATCCAGACAAAAAAAAAAAAAACAAAAAAAACAAGTAGAGTGCTTAATCGATTAACGCAATCGAGTAACACTCTTAGAGAGGGTCATACATAGATAAAAGGATAAAAAATCATTGACAAGGCACCCGAACATTAAGCATTGATTCGAGAGCGAGGTTAAGGCCGTTGAATTTTTCTATTTTCGAAATTTCTTATGACTCTAGGTGATTGAAAAAAACTTTAAATATTCATGTAACTTATTCTAATTATATAGAAACTAATAAGAAAGTAAAATAATTAAAAAATAATAAAAAAGATATAAAATTTTATTTAAAGAGGTAGCTTAGCATAGAATACGAACTCAATTTTACTTTTTTTTTTCTAATCGAGAATAGCATAGATTAATTTGAAATAACTGTAAAATAAGCTCAGTAAGCTTTCTTTGAACGTACATATGGAATTTCAAAATATGAGTAAAAATGACAGCTTTTAAGGGGGTATTCTGGTCTAGAAGCATGAATTTCAGGTAATTTTTAAAGTGTCGTAAAAAAAAGGCAATTAATATTTTTAGTGTCCATTTTTCTACTAGTTATTTGTTAATTTTAGAAGAGTACAGAAAAAAATTAAAAACTAAAAAAAAGTAAAAAATTTCAAAAATTATGAGCTGACGAACTGGGGGGTCTCTAAAAACTTCCACGTGACCATACCCATGATTTCAACCCTCCTAGTTATCTGAAACCCAAAAAAAAAGATTATTATTCTAGAATAATGTCGGAATGGCCGGAACTACGGAAAAGTGGGAAACAATTTTTTTCACAAATGACGTCTGCCTGAAAAAAAAAGTTTTTTTTTGATCACTTTATATAAAAATATTAAAAATAAAAATTTGGGGATGGGGCTAGTTCCAACCATAGACAAGCCTATAAAGAAGACTTTATAAAAATTTCAAGTAAATCGGTCCAGTAGAACCTGAGAAATCGTGGGTATCGTTCCGAAAAAGTCAGTTTTGAGAAAAACGCGTTTAAAGTTTCGCGTAAAGTCTTTTGTTCGATTAGTTCTGGCCGAACCAGTTTGGATGCCGGGTAAGAAAAATGCCTATATCTTCGAAAATAATTTGAATTTTGAAAAATCCTCTTGTACACATATTCTTGAATAGTTAAACTTTGAAAATATAAAAAAAATTTCGATTTTTTTTAATTTATAGACCAGAATACCCCCTTAAGGACAAACAAATAAATTCAGACATAACATTCCAAAAGAAGTCGAAAATAAATTGAATAAATCTAGCCAGCAATCGTCAGCATTTCGAGTTCGAAAATGAAACGACAATATCAAATTCAATGAATTGGAAAACGAAATTCCACTCCATTGAGTACTTACTACATCAAACGAGTATAGCAGAAATCCAAATGGCGTGGCACTTGCATCCATATTGGCTGCGAATTGCCAAACAGACGAGAAGGAGGCAGCGCGTAAATACACCTGTATGTTTTCCTGTTGTTTTTGGTGAATTGCAAGAGCATTGTGAAACAACAAATTTTACATAAAAATAAAAAAAAAGTAAAAAAAAAACAAACGCTAAGCAGAAAGTCGTGAAATGAAACAGGTATGACAATTTACAACGAAGGTTTTAATTTACCATGGTTGCTTTTGAATCGGATTGGAAAAAAATAACTGTAAGATTAATACAAGCTATAGATGATGCATAATCAGAAGAATTTTAGACCGATCCGGACCCCAATATCTAGATTGAGACTTACGATTAGCGAGTATTTGAATGTGATTCGAAGGTGGAGACTTCCGCGATGAGATAATAAATCACTAAAAGGAATAACGGCTATGAGCTCCAAAACATGAAGATTTTTCCATAAGAAAATTTAGAACCGGTTTGTCCAACAATGCTTTTGTGTTGGGTTAAGAAACCCGTACGACTCGAACTAGTTTACATTCCATGTAGGGCGAATTGTTTTCTTTTCTTGTTTTTCATTTCCACTCCACTTACTTAACCTTTATCCTCTATATTTGATCAAGCGACTTTTTTAAGTTACCCCAAATAAATATATTGAAAAATCTGTTAATACAAGTTTATATATCAATAGATTTAAGATGGTTGGATGATGCTTTAATTGGAATATTAACTGAGCTGTGACTGTGTTTTATCTATCGTTTGCTCAAAGTCCGATAGCTCTTCTGAACTGCTGGGCATGTCAGCTAAATTTAACACTGTTCCAATTATGTTTTTTTCATTAGATTAAAGCGGATTACGTCAGATTTGTCAGAGTGTTTGAATGCTGTGTTAATTACCCAACAGTTTGTTGTTAACCAATAAAGGTGCTTGCAAATGGCAATAAAAGTGGCTAGCGATTAACTAGAACAACAGCCTATAATTTATATATACATCTCTGTGTCGA
This sequence comes from Bactrocera tryoni, assembly GCF_016617805.1. NCBI lineage: Eukaryota > Metazoa > Arthropoda > Insecta > Diptera > Tephritidae > Bactrocera > Bactrocera tryoni. The sequence continues at coordinate 20,879,382 of NC_052502.1, forward strand.
CGTAATCTTCACAGCTTTTGTACGATAAAATGTTTGTCATCAGTTTACAAAATAAGCACATAAAGTAATGAGTAATTACTTCCAAGAATTTACAGCGAACAATCGTGCATATATGTATAATACAATATACAATATGTGTATACATATATATGCGATGTTTTATAGAAAACTATATTTTCCATATTTTCAGGTCTACGGAAGAGCGCGCCTTCAGCAATTAAGATAATCAAACGAGTGTTAAAGATATTCATTCATTTACTCCCTCGTGAGAGAATTTCCGCGATGGACTGAAAACCATGTGAAACGTGCCTACACTTGAATTAAGTTGCATAGCAACTCATTCGTACAACATGTACATTGTACGTATATGTATACAGAGTTAGACAGATGTAAAACCAATGAGCGGTTGATAATTACTCTGAGCTTCCATTAATTCCTGTCAATCCAAACGCTATAAGAAATCCGCGACAACGGAAAATTTAATTATAGCATTATTGAAATCAAGCGCTCTGTTGAGTTTATATGCTCTGCTTGAACTGAACGAATAATTTGTTGGTCTATGTTCCATTTTCCAAATCCCTAATATTCGTAGTTACTAAAAAATGGCAACTTTGAATCAGCGTTGGTAATGGCAACTCTTTTACAAACTGAGACATTGCTATAATTAATTTAAGACAAGCTTTTTAGTAGCACTTATGTTGATACACAGCAGAAATGGTATCGGTCAGTTTTTAACAAAAAAAAAAAAAATCTGAAAGCTTTCGGAAGTATTTTGAAGACATCCACCTAAAGATGACTGACAAGTTCGTGAACTTAAAAGGCACCCAAAGAAAAATCAGATTGTATAAGAAAAAAGCACAAATAAACTGAAGAAAGAGAAACAACAAAAAAATGTCTGTAATCAAAACAATGAAGAAACTAATGTATACCTAGTAAAAAAAATTAAAAAAGAAGCGATATTTAGCACAATGGATTACAGGAAAGGAATTGAATTGATGAAAAAGCAATAGTTAACGGAATGAAAACATTATAAAATATCAAAAGTGAATTTTTGCAAATAATTACAATAAAGATCAAAATAAAAAGGAAACATATAACGACGTTTAGAATAGAAATTTTGTAGCTGGTTTTTGAACAATTGAACGTTTAAAATTTTGTATTTTAAAGCACAGATATGTCCTATACCCAACTACAATGACTCCAGTCTACAGTTACCTTGATTTTAAGTAGTCTTCTCCCAAATGCTTTACAGTCTCCAGACCAGCTTTTATTAACATCCGACAACACCGGTAATTAGTACATAGAATAAATAAATTCGGTGCTCTTTCATAGTCCTGTAGATCCCAAAACTTAGTCTTCTATTCATATTAATTATATATTTTCTTATCTTCATCTTTATAGGAAGGTCTATGAACAACGTGAGATGTGGATGGTTGTTGTGTAAGCGCTTGCAATATTTTGGCTACCAGTAAATGTAAGTACCGAATAATTTTAAAAATTAATATATTTTTGACTTGAGAAAAATTGTTTAGAGTATAGTTTACAGTCAGTTAATAACTGGTTTGGCGAGTAGAAGTTCACATGCATGGGATAAGTCGGTGTGGAAAGAAATCTCTAAAATATTAAGCCCTTACAAGACAATGTTCGTTGTAAGGTATCATCTAACAATATCTCCTTATTTTCTATTGCGTCTGGATTACAGAGAACGGGTAATTAATGAGACCTTAATCGGAACTATTATCTTGTCTTTAATTTTCCCTTACATTTTCATTCAATTTCATACTAGTTGCACCTCCGATAACTACTATAAGCATATCTTGTGATATTCGAATACTCAATCTACAATACTTCGCACTCCTTTAATACACACATACAAATTTTTCATACACATGTGTACCAATTATGGTAATAAGATGAAATAAACCAGATGACGACACAATTGAAAAAAGACTAAGTCGCAAATGGCGCAGCACAACAAAGAACTGAAAAAAAGCAAGATATTGCAATACAGAAAGAAAAAAAAACAAAACATGTATTGCACAAATGTCTACAAATATATGCATTTCAGTAGTGATTAGGTGTAGCAAGTGGCTGCAAAGAATACTTAAATAAGAAACTCTCAACAGTTGCTCATAATAAATATGAATATTTCTGTAATATTGCTTCACTAATGAAAAGGCTGGAAAGTATAAAGTGGAATGAAATCAATTAATAAATCATATGCGTATCGCATATGACGCACTTGAAAATTTTGAATGAAAAGGATATGCGAGTAGTTGAATTGTGCATTGCTCTGGTTCCTATTTTGCCGCAAGTCTGGTATGTATTGCATTTCTGCCAGCACTCAAAGGAGATCGTATATGAAATATTTCTTTAATTAAAACTGTTGAAAGTCATTAAACAATTTCTAAAGGAAACAACTTATGTGAGGAGGTACAAAAGGTATCTGCTACAAATGTAAGGTTTTATTTTCTGCGAACTCTGGAGCCTTATCAACAAATCTCTGGCATCAGCTCCTCAAAACTGCTTAGGCTGATCGGTGGTCGTTAATAATATGTTTCAAATAGCCACAGGTATATTGATAATGATACAGAAGAAACACCTCTGCTTTAGCTTTCATAAAATACTTTAGCTTCATCAGCACACTCTTATTGAATATGCCATGAGTGAGCAACAAATACCCCTATAGGCTCCACAGGACCAATTAATAGATCTCCTGAGCATTAAGATTCGCATTTTTATTCTTCTGTCCTCTAATTAATATTTGTGAAAGTTTTCCCTTAAACCAATTTTTCATTTTATATGCTTAAGTAGCATTCCCTAAGGAAAAACTTTGTTGTTGTATTACAACTAAATTTCTAGAAATCGTTTGCTTCTTAACGAACATGAAACATAATCAACAAATGATATCCCTTTGAAAAAAGTTGCACGAAAATATTTGTATTATATGGTTTTAGGGCATATTTATAATGCTTGCATAATAAGAATATCCTGTTGGTACATATGTCTGCAAATATTTATATTTTGCAATAAAAACATACATATATATTTTATACACAAACATACTGTGCGTGGGTTTTTAGTTTCCGGACCGTCTGTTATGTATTTGTCCTATTTTTTTGCTAAGTAAATACATCTACTCTACATATACATGAGTTGGAAAGACATAACTTGGTTGATTTCTAGTTGATAAATTTAGATTTACTAAATCTGAAGAATTTAGTTTATTTCTGTATAAAATTGTTTGGTTCAATATTTAACAAACTATAAAAATTGAGTTTTCTTCTAAATATCAAATAACATAGGTACCGTTATTCAAGATTTGTGATTGATTTAAAGTGAGTAAAAATATTTCTGGTCAATTGCGAAGTACTATTTATGTTTGGATACACAAAACGATATCGTTCTCATGAATTTGTCGTTGTAAATAATATTTATACTATTTTCTGCTATTTTTTGTGTATTTATTTGCAAGCAATTTATTTGATTTATTTTGTGGTTTTATTTTATTTCTTTGTAGAGCTCATATCAGTGTCTAATAAAGAATTTTGGTTAATACCCGTATATTTGTAATTAATATTTATTTTAAACGTTACCTCGTTATGCTCTATTGATTACCGTTCAGCAACACCATAACTGCTATGTTGTGAAGTTGCAAATAAATTTACAATTGTTCGACGAACTCATACAGATACATGTACTTATGTACATTAATTAATACATTTTGGCGTAAATTGACCATGATAGGTTCAGTCAAGAATTATTCTACCGTTCATCGTATAGCGGTTAAGAATAAAATGCAATTTTGAATACTGATGCAACCACAAACGTAAATGAAATTTGTCATATCGAATTGAATAGGAAATAAATTTGAATGTTTCTGTTCAATACATTCATATATGTATGTACTTGGTAACTTTCAAATATTTATATACATACATATGTATCATTGCAATAAATAAATGGCTTACGTATTTCATATCAGAATAATCTTAGCAAGCATCATCCGAGCCCTCATTGTTTCACTATTTCCTTACCCCTGGGACTCTCGCACGAGTAAAACAGTTCACCGTGTTTTAGTTTCTATTTCAAAATACTTGAAGAAGAAAGAGCAGCATAAGATAAATAAACTAAATACATTTTTAAGCTGTCGAATTATTTAATCTGTAACTAAATTCAAAGCTAAACATCATGCAAGCGATGTATTCAGGTGCAAGAAAAACCAGTCTCAACAACACCACAAAACTTTATCGGACAAAATTTCAATATCATTCAAAAAATTATCGTTTACTTCAAAATCTCTAAAGGAAATTTGAAGTATAAAGCTTTTTTATTATATCCATGGTAAACTCACTGATATTGAATAGGCTAAATTTTCTGTATCCTTAAAATAAGAATCAGTTGTACGAAGAAACTGAAGAACTCTCTACAATCAAGCATTTTTGTCTATGACCGTGACTGTAAAAGGCGCTAAATTAGAGACCCCTACAACTACGTTCTGTAGATCGAAATCTATTTTGTTGACGATTTCTGTAAATAATTTTAAGACTGTGAGTTTAGCACTTACACCTGGGCGCAAAAATATTAACATCAGCAAAGCTAGGGACATTTCAGGCATTATAGAAAAATAGAATTATTATTGTAAAAAAAGATTTGACATTATTTCACCGATAAGTCATTCAGAACAAAATATTTTGATATATTATTTGTACTGCAATTTTACTTGCAAATATACATAATGATTTTCCTTTACTTACCTTTGGTAAATATAATTTTGCTTGTTCGGTTTTCACGTTTCAGTTCTATTTTTAACATTTTCCATACACTTACACTGCATTTAATATTTTAACTTGAACTTCACTTACATATGTATAAGTAATTTTTATTCTATTTCACAACACAATTTTCTACTCATTGTTTTTTTACTTTTATGCATGTCAAATTTCCATAATATTAAATAATTAATCATTATTTTCATATTTTCTCGAGCTTATACTTTTGCAAATGTTTTGCACTATTTTATTTTACACAATATCTATTTTTAAGAATGATTTTCACATTATAACAATTTTCTCTTACACAACAGCGAATGCACTAACTCTTGCTCGTCTCCACAATTTGTTAACATTTGAGTGACACGAATAACGGCAGCCTTCGCTGTTTATCAAATCGTTTGCGGTTGGTTTTTTGCATGCTGAGGGTGCTGAGCAAGTGAGAACATTGAGACGTGTAATTTCGAACTTGTGCTCCTGCAAGAATAAGGTCACCACAAAACAATAATATGTATATTGTGCTAAAAATATATTATTGGTAAATTAAATGAATTGCAAATATGTAGTTTGCTTGAATAAAAGCAACTCGTATGAACATACGTTCAAACATATGTACATACATATATCCTATACATTTCACACCAATAAGAAAAAAGATGTTAAGACATCATGAAATAAAAACAAATCACTTCTGGTCACCTTCATCTGGTTCTTCGATTTCGGGTAAAACTTCCACTCATCAGAATACTTTGCTAATGCATATCCTTCAGGCGCAGATGCAACTCCAGTCGTTGGTGGATATAGCAGTGCCTTTAATTTATTCGGTATAACTTTTGAAAACATTTACTGATTTCAAAGATTTTGGTGTCAGTTAACAGATAAATAGGTCAGGAAGGAAGAAGTGTGCAGCACTTACTTTCACAATGCATACAAGCGTGATAGTTTAACGATAAGTAAGTGAAGCAAAAAGCATACATTTTACCTAAATTTACGGAACTTGTAGTGTTGCTATGCGACAGTAAACACATGTAAAGTTTATCTTAAGTGATTAGAAAGACGAACGTCATTTTATCTTGCTTTAAACATGTAAAGTTACTAACTATTACCAAAAAGTTGATACGTCCTATTTTCTTTCAAAATATTTCCTCCATTTGTAGTTTGTTAATAGTGCTAAATAGTTTGCTGTAAAGCTGCAGACTTGTTCCTTTATTTACCGGCCACGTGCACAAAATCAGTTCTATTTTAACGAAGTTATTCTTCTAAATGCGCCCGCAGTTTTTACTTCCGGCTATCCTGCGCCTGTCGCTAAAGCAGTTTCATGTCACCTGCGCCTTTTTGGTAGGCTACAGGAAAATGAATTTCTTCGCGGCGGCTACCTACTGGTCAGCTTTGCGTGCCTGGTAGAAATCGACCATTTGTGCTTCAGCGAGAGTGGGCCGCAGCGTGACTGGGGTGACCAGATAAAAATTTTTCATATTATTAGAAAAATGCTGTTGACGTTTCGCTTTTATTTCCAAATATTGGGAATTTAGTGCCAGAAATTAATATTTTAATATTTATAATAATATTTATATTATAATATGTCTATAAATGTAAAAAACCTTAACACTTACTCAAACGATTTTAAATGAAACAATTCTTTTGTGTTTGGGTTTCTATAATTTAATTTTTTCAGTTGTTAATATAATTTTCTGTTTACTTTACTTACTTATTTAGCAAAAATAATTCTTCCATTTTATATTTATTAAGGTTAATTACTTTATATATTTGTATTCAATATTTCATTGGTTTTGTTAATAATGTATAAATATGTATTTATTTTAATATAAGAGAAATTGGAACGTTAATGGCTTTTGGATTTTTGGATTAGTTCCGGATGGCACATGATCGTTATCTCCCATCGTACTTTAACGATAAAGTTATGGCTGTTCCATTCCTGTTGCGTATCTCTGCCTGTTGGCCTGGGTACAGCTTTATTTTTGGTTTGTTGGGTTCCCATGGTAAAAGGTGCAAATATTTGAGGACCTAAAAGAAAAGAGAAAGTAAAATATAGATTAATATATTATATTTATGCCAAAAGAAATATTGAAATATTTTATATTCTAAACCTATAAGAATACCTATCCTAATAGTTAGAGCGGATTGAAAAATACTTAGATATTTTCGAAAAATTTTAAAAAGAAGAAATTCTCTTCACTTGAAATTCATACACACTTTAACTCATAATCCTAAAAATGGGAAAAATATAATCTTCTTTCTGGGAAATTCTTCATTGCAAATAAGTATTATTATTCAATTGGCTACTTCAATCATTCGATGTCCTGTTGCAAAAATATTCTTTGAGTACACTTAACTTACTTAAAGGCATTTGCACTCGAAAGCAAAGCATATAAGCATTTACAGCTGTTGACAGCTAAATAGACACGCTCCCCTTTTTAAAAGGTGCTGATGAGTATAATGATTAAATGTTCTGGTATTAAAATGTATTATTCAAGTTTTTTAATGAGAAAAAGCTTACATTTTTGACTTTCGTCAGTCTGAGAAGACTTTTTAATGACCTTAAGCATAGACAGAATTTTAAAACTATTTCCAATGTTGCACACAAATAAAAAACCCGAAAAACTTCAACAGATGTAGACCGCTGAATTACTAAGTACCACCGCCCGAAGAGATAAAACTGAAGACGAATATAATGTCCAAATATCCAAGGAACCAATTTCCTGGCGTTTGGTCGGATTTGGACTTCATGGCATTTGGGCAGCACGCAGGAAACCATTTCTGACTAAAATTCAAAGTAAACAACGCGTAGATTTTACAACTCTTGTTGTATTTGGACAACAAATCAATGACAGAATGTTGATTGGACCGATGCAACCAAAGTTAATTACATAGATACAGATGGTCGACAGTATGTTCGCCGACCAATCTATCAAGAATTTGATCCTCGCTATGTTTCACGCGTAGTGAAGCATGGTGAAGGATCAATCATGGTGTGGGAATTTTTTTCCTGGAATGGTGTAGGTCCGCTCCATACGATTGATGTAATTTTAAAAAAGGAGAAATACGTCGACATTCTAAAAAATGTCATTCTGCCATGGACTAAGAAGGAATTTGCCTGCCTTTGTGGAAATTCCAACAAAATAACAATCCAAAGCATACGAGAAACTTTTTTCGTTGAAATTTCCATAAATGTTTTGGAATGGCCTGTAGAGAACATATCTGGGTTGATGTCAAAAAAAGCTGTAGATGCCAAAAGTATCACAAAACACTAGTGGTGCGCTGTCAGAGTCTTTAACGTCAGTTCGCAATCGATGTGAATCAGTATTAAAGTAAAAGGGTTAAGTAACAAAATACTACCTGAAAGTAAGCAATCTTTTTTAATAAAAGTTTTATAAAATATTTCCGTTTCTAATTAGTTGTCGCACTCAAATCGTTGATTCTACACATTTTCGTTAAAATCTTAAAAAAAAATTGTTTTTAATTAATATTTTTACAATCAGAGTTTAAGTTTAACATAAGTTTTAATAAAATGAGTGAAAAAGCAGTAAAAATAAGTCCTTTATTGCGAAATAACATCATTTACTTCAAACTATATAGTGTTTCCAATAAGCTGTCAACAGCTGTAGATAAATATATTTATTTGTTCGAATTGTGCTTACTGGTAGCTTCCTTACATTATTCGCATATTGCTCGGAATATTTTCATGCTGATTGCACACTTCACACAAAATCTGTAAATAATCTGTATCTTAGCTGCCAGTAGTGAGGCGAAGCAGAATAATCTTTAATCCTCATAGACGTTAGTTTTGATCGAAAACGTTTGCAAATCTTAATAAAGAAATTATTTGTACCCGACTGTTAACAATCGTTCAGCTGTGAGTGATCAGAATTCCTCATGCAAATATGGATATTATTTATGTATGTATGTATGTATGTATTTATCGTATATCTGTATGTTCGTAATCCTCACAATTTTCAAGCTGGTAAATGCCTAGATATTAATTGAATGCAAGTAAATAGTAGAATGAATAACAGCTTCCGGGAATCGATAATGTGAATATGTTCAATATATGTTTGATAATAGTACCTGATGTATATAGACTATAGATTTTATGACGAATTTGTTTATGAAATTGGTGTATTTGCTTATATAAAGAATGGTCATAGTCTATAATTTACAGTTTTTGCAAGCTATTAAAAGCAGTTTTTTGAATTTAGAACAGCGGAATTAGTAGATCTTAAGAATGGTAATTGCTTACCCAACTCTAAAGTGAGTGAGTACAACTCTATGAGTTGTAAAAAGTAAAAAAATGGCTTCTGACTAAAAAAACATGATTACTAAAACCAATGATTACCTTTGAACTCATTGACAAGAGATGAGACCGAGAATGTAAACGGCCTTTACTTTAAAATTAGGATATAAATATTATAATGCTTATTATAGTATACCTATTTTTGATTATAGAAACTTATTTTTTCCTTTTATTTGCGGAAAAATATACATTTATATCAAGTATTCCTGCTGAAAGATAATAGTACAATTACTTTAACAATATTTTAAAAATGATTGCATACGTAACATAATTGACAATCATTTATAAAATGTCACATCGCTTAAATAAAAGTATTTCATTTCCCATTTGTGACAAGGATGCGTAAGATCAATAAAATAAACTTGAACATTCCACCTAAGACATATTTTTTCTAATGTGGCATTTACCGCTCGTGTCTGATATCACAAACTCAGGTTGAAAATAAATAATACATCAATTTATTTACATACATCTACCATTGCCATTGCCTCGGTCTCTTTAAATCACAGTTGAAATATGAAACTGATTCTATAAATAAGGAAAACCAATCAAAAAAGAGAAGGCATCCTATTTGGTAAATAGATATAAACGACAAACGTATATACATATCTCTGTATGAGCTCTATTTACTCTCTTCTTGGTCATAAGAAAGAAATAAATTTATGACTTAGACATTCGTAAATGTATATTTTCTGAATATATTTTTAATAAATAATTTTAGCGTTAAACGGCCATACAAACTCGCCGATCAAAATCTAATTCTTGTAAAGAAAAATTGAACCTGTTAAGGGTATTCTATGATAGCTTCGACGCAGCCGAAATAAACGTTTGCTTATTTGACTTCATTTATATACCCAGTGGAATACTGATGCAAAATGTTTGCGTTCTTCCACGAAGGATCTAACATAAAATGAAAAATTTAAACTTTAGCGCAAGAATTATAAAATGCATACTAACGAGAAATCAAGCATGCTGTCTGAGGGATTTCTTCGCTTCATAAATACATAAATACTCGTATTGTATAAATTCGGTCAAAACTATAACTTTAAATGAAGTTCCCACTCAAATGGATACGCTTACTTTTTATATTCCTTAACATACATAACTACATGTTAACCTTCAAGGAGCATCCGAGAAACACGATTCGCTTAAATTGCAGCAACCAACATATAACTTATGTTTACACAGTGTACGCAATATTTATAAAAAATCATTGAATATTGTCCTAAGTCATGTCATACGATGTGTGTATGCCACCCATATGAAAAAAAAAATCGTGTAAAGGGTATTCCTTCATATAAAGTATTTGAATCGTCACCATTTCACAACTTTCCTTAACTTTTGCAGAGCCATGAAATAGCAAAAAATCAAAAATCTTTTTCGCTCTCTTTTTCACACAAGTAAAAATGAAATTCTTTTGAACAAATTTTGCAAGTGTTTGAAGTGTGAAAAAAGGCCAAATGAGAGGCTTGGAAAAGCAGAGCAGAGCTAACTTCTCAGCCTTGGCATAACTGGCAGGGAAAGTAGACTATAAGAGTTGTTCTTTGAGTATATGAAATGAATGGTATTTAAATATATACAAGTCAGTAACAGCAAGTGTTAAAGGCCTTTCAGAAAATGGCCTACTTTTTAATGGCATCTGTAAATTAACTAAAAGATGTGAAAACAAATCTATACCAATACCACTCATTTATTCACATAATCTAATTTCACTAATTTTATAATGCGATTGTAACCTCAAAAGTTGCATAAAATTGAGACAGTAGTTTTGGAAGGGATAATGTAGTACCCGTTAGCAGGTATGCAGGTATTTGCCGTATCTAAGGATTCGTTCAACTTGTGCTTAAGTTCTTACCACTATACTAAAGAGTCCATGTGCTGCGCATATAAAGAGAAATTTCCTTGAGGTGACGCAATATTTTGATATATTTTAATTGCATCAAAATTCCCGCAAGTGCATTACAAAAATGTCACTTTGATTATATATGTATATACTACAATATTATGTTTTTGGCGCAGATGTATGTTGTTAAATTATAGCATAACCCCATTCTGCATACACACAACTATTTTTATGATTAATTTAAGTAGAAAGAGAGAAATTATGAGCTTCCGGCAAAATGACAACACGAGTCTAGTGAAAGGTGATTGAGTTGATAAGCATGTAGCAATACTTGAAAGATAAAATAGCTGTATGCTAAAAGGTGCGTGTTCAGTGCACATTTTATTTTTGCAAACGCGCGGTTAAGTGTACATTTAAAAAAGCTTATGTAAGAGAATGTCCATTGTCCATGAAACTGTAGCCTTTCTGGAAAATCTTGCATCTGACTTTAATCAATAAATAAAAGAGTTGTCTTTAACATATCGTATGATAAACACATCATGACAATTGAATACTAGAACAGTATAAAACATTTCAAGAAATTGACAATAAAATTACTTTATAATATGCCCAAGTACCTTAAAAACAAAACACAATAGGGTGTATAGATAAGTATAGAACTTGCTATTGCTGTTGAATAACCAAGGTCTTTCAAAAAGTATTCAACTTAATAAGCAGCAAGTTGAAAGATTTATTTAAAGTTTAGTGGATTCATAGCATCTTATATAACAAACGTTTTGCATACAAAGATTCAATCACGACAAGGGTTATGGACATAAACTCTTTCAATGTCAAATTCGATTAATCTAAATTGGAATAGTGTCAAAAACAAAAATACTTTAAATGTTAATAGCTGTCTCAGAGTTTAAGGCAAAGGAAAACAAATACCACCATAGAAACATATAGTATAACTCATTTTTTTCTAATATCTTCAGTTCTATGCCAAATTCAGCTGAAAGTTGTCTAGTAAGTTTCAACATAAATAAATATAAACGAGAACGCATTTAACTACTAATCTTTTAAAATTGGACTAAAAATGTTGCTGATTTTAACTTGATTGCCTCTTCAATCATTGATCGCATGAAAGCATTTTTAGTATAATTTTCAACTGTGATTATCATCTGCAATAGTTATTGGTTATGTTTCTTTCATTTTAGATTAATTCTACATAATACTGCTGTATATAAAACAAGTATATGCTTTTGTTTTATGTACTATAAATATCATATAAATATTTGTTGTCTTTAAAGGGTTGTCACCAAAAATGTTTGCCTCCCAAATTATTTGCTATTTCTTTCCCTTTAATATGTCTTGACTTGACTGTTAACTTGTTGCCATCAAGTGTCAATTAACTTCAATGGTTTAATGAATGACTTTAGGGCATTTCTCTTAAATTTGCTACTGCGAGCTCTTGCTGTTAATTAACATTTTTACCAAATTTCTTAGCCATTACGTGACCACTGAATGTGTGAAGGCACTTTGTTTACAAGTACTAAATGTGCTCACTTAGGAATTTTCGCATTTGAGCAAATTAAGTGAATTAAGTGATGCACTAAATCAACTAATCTAATAATTGATTGCATACATGAGAGCAGGTCTAAGGCTGAGCAGAATGCTAAATTTACTTGACGAATTAATTACTTTAGGACCACGCCAAGACGGTGTTCATGTAAGAAGTAGTATTTAATTCATATAAGTATGTTTAAATATGTACTATATTCTGTAAAGATGCATAATACCTTTAGTTGCAAATAACATACCACCATCACATATAAACATAAATAGTTGGATTTAATTTTGAATGCACTTCGTACTACGCTTCAGAAACAAATAAGCTATAGACCAACATTTGTATGTTGTTTCATTAATGCATTCTTAGTTAATTAAAATTCCAAAACAAAAAACAAAGATAAATAAAATATGCTTTAATTAATTAGTTATAATGCGATCTGAGTAGCCATTGGTATATGAATAACAGGTGTACTGAAAATTTGTGAGAACTTCCAGGAGCTACCATACACCCACGTTTTTATATTGTATAACTGTATAAAATAAAGATGTTGGACTGTACTCCCTCTCTTTCCATCTGATATTGATTTTGTATTTATATAGCTGTATTTCTAAAACAATCTTTCGTAATTTTATTTTCAAAACGAAAAAAAAATTAAACTTTCATTTCAGTAATTTCTTTCCTACATCCTTTTCTATCAATTTAAAAATAAATCAAATTTTGTAATTTCTAAATTTTACAGATGAATAACCTTTCACAAGCAACAAAGTGTAAAAGGAATAACACAGCCAAGTGACCCGAAGAAATACACACAAAGTGGCAAATAAATTGTGGAAAATTGAAAAAAAAGGACGTACAGCTAAATCCCAGAAAAAATTTGAATGGAAAAAGAGTCGACACACATTTGCAAAAAGTATCAATTATCGGTTATAGAAGCAAAATGGAATTGAAATTTAATTCGCAAGTACCATACGCCTACATAGAATATGTAACACCCAAACCAAACTTCTGCCAGAGGTACAAGGACCCAATCACAGTCATGTCTATAGTTTATTTGGACTCTTGTAGCATCGTTTATACCAGCCCTGAACAATGCCAATCAATGTAACAGATTGGCGCAACATCGCATTGCAACCCTCAACCACGTGAATTGTTGAATTCATAGGTTCTTTCCAGCTAAATGAGGTGTGATCACTACGACTGATTGGATTTCTGATACTGATACGATTGATAAAATTTGGTAAGAACTTATTCTATGTGAAAATGTTATATATGTAGTAGCTTTTATTGCTATTATGTTTATTTTCTATGCCGAAGCTCAATTAATTTCGCCATTATCATCAGATCAGAATCAATATGTACTACAAGTTTAGAGGCGTTTGTCAATTGATTTTCTCTCTTAGCTGTCAAGCGGCCATTAGAACTTAAGGAATGTTTTCACAACCCTTATCGTTGTTCCAGGAGCTAAAAAGCAGTCTCATGTTGTGTACTTGGACAATGTTATAGCGAATTGAGAATCGTTTTAATTTTAATTTTTTAAAAAAACTTACTTTAGGGCATCTTGAACGCAGTAGTTACTAGTACAGAAATTTGACAAAGCCTGCTGCTAAATATATCACAATCTAGACTGTTTAGCTTAAAAATTTCACCGACGACTTTCCAATCTATTTTAATTCCCAACGTACATTTTTATTTTCTTTATTTTATTCAGACGTTTCACTACTCTTTTTTAATCATAAATTTTAGGCCTATAGGATTTATTTTGAGACCACCGGAACTTAAAAGCATTACAGCTTTCAGGCTTACGCTATTTACGACGGACATTTTATGCGTTACGTGTAACGGAGCAAGCATACAATAAGTTGAAAGAAATAAAATTTAATATAAAATATGGAAGAAAATATGCGAAAGAATTATTAAATTCAATTTACTGCGTAACAAACATTCCACACATATATGTAGGATTCTTTTCTGTTGAGTGGAAAGATTCTAAGCTTCCTTTAATTTCAAAATTTATAAAACATTTATTTATTTATTCCAAAGTTAAATATTTCATTATAGAATTATGTAGTATGTAACAAATGTAGTAAGATGTGTTCGCTTCAACAGTCGGTCTCAGAATGTTAACTTTTTCTGTTCGGCAGCGTTATGACGCTTCGTTGTATATCAAGTTACATCAAGGCGAGAATTTTTAATAATAACATACATATGGCGGTTTCATATTGAAACTCTACTTTCGCAACAAAACGAAATCTCAGATAAAGCCACAAAAACCAATTTTGAAACTAACAGCAACAATATTGCACTGTCATTAGAATACAGCTTTCAATCTTACGTTCACCTACCTACATATATACACAGAAGAGTACATAATTTAATGTTGAACAACATTTGGTGTGATTTATTGACAATATCTGTCACAATATGATGTGCTTATCACATAAATTGCATATTCAATCCAATTTGGAACCAACGCTGTAGTGTGGTCAATTATTATGATGATTGTGATTCTGATGCATTTGGCTTTTTCCTGTTTGGTTCATTATTAAAAGTAGACGCTAATTTCAGCTATTAAAAATATTGCTATTCTTATGTAGAGTGAGTCTCAGGTAATTATGCTGTAAACTAGTTTTTAGGGGTTTCAGTTTACCTTTCGTTAGGGCAAAAATACAATAAGAGTGCGAATTAGTTTTTCTGGCAATTGAAAATTTTCCGCATGTTGCTCTTTCTAAAAATTCTACAATTGTTCATTGGGTTTGTGTCAATTGGCTTTGCTGGAACTTAATATGTGTCGTGATTGTCTGCCTCATCCAACTGCAACTGATTTCTTAACTTTTTCTAAATCAGTAAGTCATCACCGTCCAATATTCCCATGAATGCATGCAGATTTGCATCATGCAAATGAGCAATGAAAGCAGAGCTGAAAATGTTGCTCATGCGCCAGAATGGGCAATATTCATTGAAAATTGCAAATCCCTTAGGACGCACCTTCTTTACAATGCTTCGAACTTTCACGTGGAATATGAATGTATACTTTTACATACAGATTCAAATTACAGATAGTTGGAAAAGTAATTTATTCAAGGTATGTAAGAGTTAATGTTAACGTTAAAACTTCTTATGTATACTAAGCAGATATTTGCAGTAATTAATAAATTCCAGGTGTTTTAATTTATATAAAATTATACTCACTAACTGACACCGAAGAGAAACAAACGACCATCTGCGGATATCTATATGCATGTTCAATTAGAAAGACGTTGAAAATAGAGCACAACACTCGAGACAAAAAATTCGAAAACACTTCAGTAGTTCTCAACAACTATATATGTTTACTATGTTTTATACATGTTCAAGTAGATTATTTTCAGTACTTATATGCACTCTTCCGCTTTTAACAAATATTGATTTTGTATGGAAAGATAGAAGTATTCGCTTATTCAACCATTATTTATTTGAAAATAATTAAATTTTACATCCAAATTAATTTAACTATATTCGATATTCCACTATTTTAGGTAAAGTGTTGTGGTCCTAAGCAAATATTCGAAATTGTGCCTCGCAGCTAAAATAATTTCGGACAATCCCATAGAAAAGAAGTTCTGCCTGATATGAATTGAACATTAAAGCAAATCAATATTTATCAATAATATCAATACATACATACATACAAGTAGATATTTAGTATGTATGTCCACAAATATATTTACCATACAAAAGGGTTGGACACCAGGAAATCTAATTAAAATGGTATTAAATCTTACTTAAAACAGACACCTGCATAAGGATGTGTTTCGCATGTCGTCAATGGACGTAATTACTTTCTTGTCAGTGGCACAAACATAAATAAAACTATTTAACGAATTCCTTTTATGTACTTAGAGAGACTCACATTCTGAAATCAGCATTTAAATTGACAAATTAAAAATACATTATAAATTATTTTATTTATAAAGTTAAACACAGAAGTTCACCAACCTGGACCTCCTATTTCTGTCAAATAATTTTCAAAAATTGTATCTAAAATCAACTGTAAATCTGTAACTATGAAGGAACCTATTTGGTGATTGATACAGATTAAATGAAAAATGAAATATATCAAATAACTAATTAATGTATGTATTGTTAATGTAGGAATGAGAATTCTATAAGACAATTTTTATTTTTCTAATCAGGCATTGACGTTTTGGTTCTATTTACAGAATACATACACTTGAAGGCATAACTACGTTGGTAGTCTTAATCTTGGCTGACAAAACATACAGAATCATATCGAAGACATTCGTGTATTATGTAATACATATTCTTAATGAGTATATTTATGCAAAAAATAATAAGCGAATCACCTTGCAGCCAGGTTACAGCGAAATAGATTGAGACATTTATATGCTAATTTAAATTTCGCTTTCTGGGAGTGACTTAAAATCTATACTTATTAAAATAAAATTGAAAATCCGAATTTTTTGTGTTTATAAATATTTGTTGTAAAGTCAAAGTCAAATAGGTAAGTAACCTCTCTTTGGTCTCAAAAATTCTGAATCTTCATTTAAGTCAAGATAAATGTTTTTCTCAAAAATAAGATTTAATTTCGCAAGGTTGCTAGAGACATTTAAACTATCGTATTAGTCATTGCAGAACGATTTATTTTTGGTTTTTAAAAAAATGAAAAACTTTTTTTCAACAAATTTTATTGCATAAATGTCAATGTAGCACTTTCGCTGAGTATAGAAAAACACTCAACACAATATATTAACCCAAATTTCATTATTTACTATTTCTTAATACATTCTATTCGCCATGCTAGTCATTGCTGCAATGCAAAACTAAATGTATGGTTGTGAAATTTGCGTTATCTTTAAATTGTAAGGTCTCTCTTTACTTAAAACACTTTTCAATATGTCTTGCAAATAGCAACGAATATAATAACTGAAACAAATAACAAATACACTATACTCACAACAATACTAATAACAAAAATTTTCTTTACTGTAATTCTAAAGGAGATTTTGGCCGACAGTTGAAATCTCTTACGTATTTGTAAGCAATTCCATAGAACACTAGAGTACAAATGCATTCAATTTAAATGTAAATTTTTAATTCAAACTAGTATGAAGATACTGAGTTTACGGGAATAGTAGACTCGATTATAAATGAGTAAATTGTCTCTACGCCAACAAAGAAGAAGAAGTATGAAGAAACCACAATGCATAATACATAGAATTAAATAATTTGGTTGTGTTTATTGTTGTAAGGATGTAAATTTAAGTAGCTTATTTCTGAAAATTTTATATAAACTTATACAATTGTAATTCAACTTTCTTCTTTAAAATAAAAATATTTATTTCTTAATAGCACATACATATTTACATATTAGTAACGAAACTTCTTTTAAGAATAAGAGAGAGGAGGCTACTAGTCGCTTACGTATTCATGTATATACTTATTTAAATAATAATCTCGAATAGCTTCCACAGCATTTTCATATACAATATATATGTATATTATATGAGGGTAAAGAAGGCATACTTCACACGGTTTAAGTTAAGTTGGAAAAAAAATAGTTTAGTTTAGTTTTAGTTTAGTTACTCTTTTCAAACAAACAAGAGAAAGAATGAAAAAAATGGATGAATTTTTAATACAATGGATGTACATATACATAATAAATTTAGTTAGATTTTAATATAATATGCGTACTGGTGACAAATCTTAACAGAATTGATTACATCAAGTTGCTTAAACACATCAAACATTTTCACCGAAACTATTACTTTCCTCTATTTATCTATCCACGACTGCTAGATATAATTCTGATTTGTATATAAATATGTATATCTATCAGCTTAAAACCAAGAAACTTTATGTGCATCAAACAACTAATCTAAAAGCAAACAGAACTTCAAATGAATTTCTCGCAATAATCTGCCACCAAAATTTTTGCATTCAAGTGACAACACGAGGCTTGCTGGAAAAGAGCAATTCAGGTGAACATACATTCCAATATATGTAAAAAAGTTTACGTCGAAGAGCAATATACGGTTACAGTTTCGCATCGAGTCGACTGCAGAGCCCATTACCTGGCAGTTGACAATGTTTTACTCACTCGAACGGCTGGAAAATAAAAGTACACCCAACTCTTTTTTTACACGGATTTGAAGTTACACGGTTGAAAAAAATAAAAATTTTGTAAAAGATGTTTAATCAAGCACGGTTTTAAAATCACTGTCCTGTAATTACGTGCATGTTTGTTTGTTGGAATAACCCTATTCCTTCATACAAAAATAGCATTATGCAACACTGCATGTTCGAATATCCTTATTCAGGATACAATAGGAACATTACACATTACACAACACTGCGTAATGAATAGGTTCAGCTTTTCGTTCAAACTTGTTGTTCGCTTCATTCTATTTAAAATCAAGAGTTCAATATTGTTTTTACCACACTTGGCACCATTGCTGAAATGAACATACATTTGTTCGCATGATATTTACATAAAATATTACTTAATTCGAGTTTTGAAAGTTATTAGCTCGCAATATTTTATCAATTGTTCGTGCTATCAATTACATTTGAACATTTCTGATCTTAATAAGTGAAAAAATATATTTTATCTATAAATTTTTAGTGAAGCTTTAAAATTTTTGTCCTTACTACAGTTAACAAAATGCTCAAATTTTTAAAGATTCGTAAAAGGCAAGACATTTCTTTGGAAGCAAAATTAAAAATCTTGAACTGTCCGGCAAGAGGTGAAGGTACAACATCTGTGGCCAAGGCTTTTGGCTTAAACGAAGCTACTATCAGAACCATTAAGAAAAATGAGAATGAAATACGGAAATCTGTCATCATTTCATCAAAACATAGTTCCAAAACATCGTCATACATTAGAGATGAAGTGTTAGTAAAAATGGAAAAATGTGTAGCGTTTTGGATTGTGGATTTATTGCAAAAGAGAATACCTGTAGATGGAAATGTTATAAAGCAGAAGCCACAATGAATTTATAAGCAACTGCAGATATCGGAGCCATCAACAAGTCGTCAAGATAAGAGAAAGGAGTTTTCGGCTAGTGATGTATGGCTAACTGGATTTCTTAAAATAAATTATAATTTAAAAATATTAAAGAAGAAATTGCATCAGCAGATGAAAAGGCGGCTAAAATCTTTCCAGCAGAAATAGCCAAAATAATTGAAGATGGGGGTTATGTTCCCGACCAAATTTTCAATTCCGATGAAACGGGTTTGTTCTGGAATAAAATGCCTTCCAGAACTTTTATAGCAAAATCCGAAAAAATTGCTAGTGGTTCTAAGTTGCTAAAGATCGGGTAACATTTTTATTGTGAAGCAACGCTTCCAGTGACAGAATTTTAAATTCTCCTTTAATTAACCGATCATTAAGGCCACGTGCTTTGAGAGAAAAAAACATTCAAGAGTTGCCGGTCCATTGGAGGGCGAATAAAATGGCCTGGATGACAGCAGGTCTATTTACGAAATGGTTTGAAGAATGCTTTGTTCCTGAAGTTAAAATATATATGGAAATGCAATGTCTTGATCTTAAAGTGCTTTTGCTCATAGATAATGCGCCAAGCCATCCCGTTTTAGAGCATCCAAATGTTCAAGTAATATTTTTGCCAGCTAATAGCTTTGGCACACGAAATCGATGAAGAAGGATTTGAGGACATACAAATTGAAGAAGTCGACGAATTAATGATAGATAAACCTCTAGATGGTGATTGTCTGATTGTACTATGTCAATTAACTGCTGACGACGGTCTAACATTTAGTAAAAGTATGGTGAATCATTTCTTAAAAAATTATCCTAATATGGAACGTGTCCTGAAATTCGAATGAGATATTAATAATTGTACTGCTGGGTATAAAGAGTTGTATAAAGAACTTAAAAAACCAACAGTTCAATTTCCTATAAAAAGTTTTTAATAAAAAAGTCGACGGCGCCAGAGCTTTCGGAAAGTAGTCCGAAAGTTCAAAACTCAATTACCGGACGAAAGTCACCATTGGATAATTTGATGGATATCTCCAGTGATGATACCGACTTTAGACCAGTTCGTCGCAAACAATTGCGCTTGTTATCAAGTAGCGACGAATAATTGGAGCTATGTAAATATTTTTTCTTTATTTCTATTCTAATTTTTCTGTTCTGAATTCTGGTTTAACAAATTTCTTTTGTTTTTTGCTTGCTCTACCAATTTTTCACCTAATTAATTCATAATTATGTATTTTAAGTTTTAATGCTCAATAAAATGCTATATGAACATACAATTTTTATGCATATCTGAAATTTTATAGTTTTCAACATTTTTTACACGGTTTTTCGAAGTACATATAGTGTTTTATTTCATCTTACACGGTTTTCAGATGACATGGTACAATAACACAATTCTACACTTTTACCCCCTTAGTTCACCTCAAGGTCCCGACGGTATTCAAAAAGTAAGTATCGAACACAAATTTGATTCTTTCTGTTTCTTTCTGTAACACTATAGAAAAATATACACAACAAAATCAATTTAGAAATACAAGTAATACTATATTTCGCTGTATTCAATATTCTCACCCATTTTTATTGCTCCTTAATTCATAGTGCCAAATTTATTAATGGCACAGTGACAAAAATATTATAGAAGAGTTGACTGCTCTTTTTGCGGAATTGATAAAGTGGTCAGCACAATCATAGAATAAAAGTTTGCCACCTACTCTTATACAGCATATGTGTGTGTTTTCTCATTCAAAAGTCTTAGTTGTCGTCAATGTTTACGATGTACTTATGTAGATGGGTAAAAACAACTGGAATGAAAGTGCGTGGCTATTTACATATATACCAATATGATAGAACTTTGCTTTTTTTGTGGTCTCTGTAGTTATTTGGGTGACCAACAGAGTCACCTCAGTTTCCTACAAAACAAACAGTTTTAAATTCTTTATAAAGGGTTTTAAATGAATTTCTAAAAATAAATTTAATCAATGTATTCGGATATGTATGTATTCTATTGATGGCGGGCACTGTATTGTAATTACTTTTCGGTATTTAAAATAAACCTCTAGAAAGTAAATGAATGGAAATATTGAAAAAATATTGAAGTAGACTTTGTAAGTGTTATGAAATGTTTTTGTTTGAATTTGCATAGTCACTCCCAATTTATTTCATATTACTCTGAAAATTTCTAATATCACTTCAATGGATGGCTGAAAGACGAAAAAATATTATAAGATGTGTCTCTACAAGTAGTAGCAAATTATTATTGATGCCTTCAGTAAGGAAAGTTACGCAATAAATTTTTATAGCGCTGACTACCATTGCATATAGTCGCTTGTATTTTCATTGACAAATCCATAAAATCATATACGCAACACTACTTTGCTCCTCATAATCGCAGTTTGGCTTAGTACAGACGAAAATGACAGCATCTTTTGTGTGCAAATAGTTTAAAATAAGAATATTCCCATTGCTGCAGGTAAGCTACCCATTTACCATTTTGTCACGCTAGACGTAAGTCTAGTTCTATTCCCACACCAGAAAAATTAGCATTAGTGCAAGGGAACTGGTTAATTCCAACACTGAAATGACGATGAACTTAAGCATAGATCTAAGCGTATCTTGAGTAAGCGAAGCAATAAGGAACCAAAAGAATTAATCAACAAATAAAAATTATATTTAGAGACCTTTTTCATTTCTGTGCACATATATTCTACGTTGTTATCATTTGTATACTTGTAGTGACAAACACAATTGAACGTCCTTTCTGCAGCCATTATTTTCATATTTGGTTATTTTATAAGCGGAAAAATGCATTCTATTGCAACGTTAAATATTAAATTTAAGTAAGCACACTTGAACGGATATCAGTTTCTGGTATGTCAATGAGTGCATACATGATATATGTTTTCCGACTGTGGCATTTGTGGTGAGTATTCGCTTCCTTGCATGATTTGAAACCTTTCTAACTGCATTTAAAATACGATCGTTTTAACATTATTGTCATATTTCTTCATTTCTAGTTGCATTGCTCTAACAATTAAGCAAAAATTGCTAACAGTGTTTGTGGTTGACCAAAGTCTTATCTCTTTACTTGTATTCTGTCAACATGTCAGCCATTTATCATGGGTGACAGCAATAATATAAATGCTTATGTGTGTTATATTTGTTCGAGGAATGTAGGTATGAGCAAAGTTTGAGCTCGAACTAATTTATTTAAATGATTGCTTTTACTGAAGTTTTGTTATTTGAAGCGTTATATTATTTAACCAGATTTCACCTGTAAATTTTGTTTTTAAGAATGAAAAGAATGAAAAATAATGTATGAAATGTAAAATAATGTTAAATGTGCAACAAGCATCAAGTTAGATTTGGAATTTTTTAGTCAATTTAAAATTCAATTGTTTATAACCAAAAAGAAAATGTATGATTTATTTGAATAACATTCATTCAAGTCAAAATTCATTTTCGCAAATCACAAATATATTTTTGCTTAAAATTCATATCTGCAAGCTCTCACAAAAGTGACTGTGATTATTTACATACCATAAGAGTACAATCTTTGTCTTTATATCACAAAAATTTATATTTTTGGAAAATTTAACTCACCCTACTACAATAAATTAGGCAATAAGGTTATTTTCTGGTTTCGGCATGGGCAGCCAAGCACATCAACAAAAATGTAAAGTTAATGGAGGTTAGCGATTTTACATTCTGTAAAGCTTTTAATGCTGTACAAGGCAATTTGTTCCACGGCAAAGAAAAAATTCTTAATTTTTTGAATGAGAACACATGCTGACATGACAATACATACAAGAGAGAGGGATAATATTTGATAATATTAACAAATGAAATTAGCTAAGGACTATGTAGTAATCGAATTGCATACAACTTTTTCAAGACAACATTTATAATAATTTCAAAGGAAATAAATTCAGTTATCAGGGCATCGAAAATTACATTTGAATTTCCTTTTTTCGTCGTATCGTCATTAATACTGTGAACTCACACATATTATAAATTGTGCATAACTCACACATTTTATAAATTTTCCATAAAGTCTTCTTGTTCATATTTGTCTGTAGGAAAGGGTTATAATAAAATATTTTGCAAATTATAAATATTAATGTTTATAAAACAAGCCATACAAGAAAAATTTAGTTACCTATAAATACATACACTTGGTGGAATACAGATGGCATTTTTTTAACAATTTGCCATAAATAAAAGCAGTTCTTGCCGCTTCAATTCTTATTCGTTCTAAAATTATTTTACACATTTATTGCAGCAGCCCGTTTTATAAAAATTTAATAGAACCCCGAGCATGTATTAAATTTGAAATTATAAAAAAATACCTGCAAGGTTGGTAACTCGTTAAAACATATATAAATATAAGTAAAGCATGCAAAAAGAAAAGTAATAAATTTTTGAAAAAGTCGAAAGCAAGCTCCCCGGAGAATCTAACGCATTTTATGTCCCAACACGCGTAGTAACATAATCCAAATTACAAAACCCTCAAAATGTGGAAGCGTGCTTGCTTGCATTTGTTTCAGAACATTCTGCGAACGCATTATCTCTAACTATTTACTGTGTTACAACTTTGTGTGTATATACCAAGTAAAAAAAATATAGAGTTGCATACTACATTAGGCCAGTACAGAGGCCTTTGAAAATCGCATAAATTGGAAAACTGTATGACGAATATTCTCATGTTTAAACGAACGTGAACGGTATATACGCAACTCCAGAAGAACATATGGTATTTACAAACACCTCGTTGCATCTTGAATTTTCGAAAAGTATAAGTAATTTTATTGGATAATCTTCAACTGATGTTTCATAAAATATAATAGGGTCATGGGCGTTGATGGGTTCAAAAACATTTATTAACATTAGCAATAAGGAATATTAAGAAAGTCTATTTTGGATACAGACAGCTAAGACCTTACTCTTTAATTTGTTAGAAGTGCTGAGTAATTTTAGTGAAAAATCAAAGCAACCTATAATTAGTTTAGAAAAATTTAATTATACACTGCTGCGTGATTTTACTTCTTGTTATAATATATGTGTAACTAGTTATCTGCGTATTATTTATAATCATATATTTGTAGTATCTTAGTAATTTACTTAATATAATTATACACGTATTTATCTAGCAAACTGTCATTTATACATACAAATACACTTATTAATATTACAAGAGCCATAATACTCTCTAAAATAGACTATGACCTACAGATTTACAGTTGGTTCTCGATTACAAACATTAAGCAGTTGGAGGCTCCATATCACGCCGCGATTCGTCGTAGCTTAAACGCTTTTCCTACATCACCAACTAAATGTAACTTAGGAGAAAGTGGCTTACCGTCAATAAAGGAAAGAGTTTACGAAAAAACGATAGAACTTCTTTCCAAAATACTTAATTCTCCAAGCACTGGCATTCAGAAATGTATAACGCTTGCAGCAAAACACAAAAGAAATTTTCAACTCAAATCTACCCTCCGCCGCTGTCTTCAGTTTGCAAAAACTTTAAATATTCATATTCCAACGAAATTTAATACAAGCAACACTCAACCTGAATGGCCGATTAGTGATGTCTCAATAAGTACATCTCTACATAATTTCAAAAAATCCGCCACGAGTAACGCAGTTTTTCAACAAAACTGCTTAGAACTAACCAACGACTATAAGAATAAAAAGTTGAAAAAAATTTTCACAGAATTAACTAATACTGCCTATGCTGTTACCACAGCTAACGGGACAACTATTACTGGCGGAATTCTTCCATCATATTCGTCCGTATTTACCGCCGAGGTAATTGGAATATATGTATATGGCACTAAAATATGCTATCTTACAAAAAGGCAAATTCCTTTTTTGCTCAGACGGCTTCTCCTGCTTGAACGCCATACGCAACATACAAAATAATCCCATAGTAATATCTAAAATTTGAGTTATTTGCATTAAACATAAAAGAAAAATAGCTCTTCTCTGGGTGCCTGGTCACGTTCGCATTCCTGGGAATGAATATCCTGACAACGCGGCAAAGTTTTTCAAATCTGCTACCACTTTTCTTAACGAGGTGCAAACATTTGAATCAAAATGACCTCAGTAAAATGTTAAGCAGACACATATAAGAAAAAAAGTTTCAGACTGGAAAAAATTTAAACACAAATACGCAATCCTAAACAAACTATGCGAAAAGGTACGCTACCTCAATAACATCTCAAGACAACAAGCGACAATTTTTACTCGATTATCCATGGAACACATATTCATTATCTGTCCAGTGCTAGAGAGTATTAGGCAAAAACACTTTAATTCTAGTAAATACCAAACATTGTTAAGTACACCATCTTTCGTAAACATTGTTAATATAGGCAATTTTCTAACAGAATGTAATTTTTATAACAAAATATAAACTTTGTAACTTTATACTATTATATCGGAAGCGATGGCCACAGTAGCTTGTACTCCTTTCTTACCATTGGGCTTAATATTTTGTATATTTTTCCTAATAATAATAATAATAATAATAATAATAACTAGCTCTATATTGCTTGTATGACAATTCTAGTATTTTTTTAGAATCAAAAAGCTATTTTCTTTATATAATTTTAAGGCCTATTTTGAAACTAAAGTTATAAAAAAAGTATTATAAATCAGACACTAAACAAACCAAGACATCAGCCAACAGTTAAGAAACTATGATAACTTTCTTTCAACGCAGTCAGATCTTGTCTAGACATTATTTTAATGTGAAAAAAATTACAAATTAAGAAGATTAGAAATTTATTTGTATGCCAGGAATTCAAAATCAGAAAATTAACAAAAATTACACCAACTAAGTTTGAACTATATAATTTGGACTTTTTTTCATAACTTTCTAAGACAACTTAACGTCTAGCAATGATTATAACAAATGTCACATTTCTTGCTTCCACGAAATTCGGTTATTTGAAGCCACAAAAGGAACAGAGGTTAAAATGTGTAAATATAAGTATTTAAGAGACACTTGGCATAACACAAAGAACAACTTTTGCCTGCCACCAAAAGATAATCCGATTAGAGTGTTGCGTATACGCAGTGGGCGTCAAACATTATTGAAATGCCCCAAACAAAACAGAAATCTTATAAAGTGAGTGTAAGTTGGTCTCATGTTAATTTAAAGATAAACCAAGAGAATTTTGGTTTATGTAAATCACCTTTGTTTGCACATACATACAGACTTGCTGTTCACACGCAGAGACAAATTGTTGCAAATGATTTAATTTGATTTGCATTTCATAAACTTGGAAAGCACAAAGTCAGATACGACAGTTTATCTGGTGTGGAATAGAGGAAATTAAGAAATAAAAGATATTTACATATATAAAACTATTTATTGTATGTATATTTGTTACAATAATACTGACAACTAATGCTCCGTTTATTACTTCTCCGGAGCTGTTTACATAATTGTAAACAAGTGCTGTATATAATTGAACTCTTTTCTCTTAAAAATTTAACATGAAAACGTAGAAACTTCGCAAAATTTTAGCATCCAGAGATCTCAAAACTCTTGATAACTAAAATTAAATTCACCAGAAAAGCCTTTGGTTGCCTTTTAAACTTCGGGATTTGGCAACGGTAGTGGGATAATCGGTCGACTCACAGCTTTATCGTAAAGTTTGACATGGTTGATTATAGTAACTTAGAATATTCTTCTCGAATGGAATTCAATTTCGAACATCTTTGTGCGATTATTTTTCGACGTGCATTAATTCATCAAAAGTGCATAGGTGAACTTATTTTCGACGACGAAGCTCAATCAAGAATGAATGTTTCTCGATGAAAAGGTGAATTCAATCGAAGTCGTAGATCATTCGAGTTCAGAACTCAATAAGTTTTTAGAATCCTTTCGTTTCGTGAATTTTTTGAAAGTATAGATGTAAGTTATTTTAAACAAATTTGAATTTTATTTTAAAGGCTTGGTAAAACTCAAATTATAAATGATTTCAAAAATTGTACTGTTAAGCCGAGAGCTGCTTCGGTGGATAACTTTATGGATTCGTGCTTTCACTTAATAGGTAACATAACATTTATCATGACAACCATCGTAATAGAAAATATGATTTAGCTGCCAGTAAACCTCCAATGAAGTTTATGAGCAGGCTAGACGGAAAAAGAAAGACGAAAAATAAATAATCAAACATAACCAGACATAAATGAATGTTCATTGACACTGTTACAATTAGACTTATATGGGAAAGCATGATATTTCATTACAAACATTGATATTTATTACAAATGTTTTTTAAGCTCTGACATACCGAGTATAATCATAATAAAATAAATAATGCCGATGTATATATTTAACTACATCATTTGCTACAAGTTTAGAGTTCGACATGTCGTATGCGCAACTTATAATGCGATGGCAACTGCAACTCATTTTACGTTTATCTTGTCTGTACTGAATTTGATAAAATTAGACGATCTGACGGACAAGTTAGTATGAAATATTGTTTGCAATTACTTTTAAATTTAGTGGCTTACCTACCATTTATATTTTATTTTATTTTAAGCATTTGTATTCATCTATTAATTTTTTTTTGTAAACTTCAACCAATGTGGGCGATATTCTGCTTTAAAGCATAATAACAATTTTCTGTGGAATATTGTGGTCCTCCTACATATAGCACGTTTAATGAGTTACCAAGCAATGCTTACTGTGCGTAGCAGTTTAATCATCAATCAGTCAGTCATAAACTTGATACGAAGTTATATGAGTGGGTTTTAGAAATTGGAAGAAAGTAAAGATAGTAGAAAATGCGGTAATTCAAAATTATATTTAATATTATATTATTTTCAAGTTTAGAGCAGTTTTCCCGTATATGCACGGATAGATAGACTAATTATGACTTAGCTCGTTATGCTGATCATTTAAATATTGGATCTTCTATTTTTTGTTTCTTTATGTAATCAAATATAAAAGGGGCAAAATAACCAACAAAATAGAAAAACCACTAGCCCGAATTTCTAATTAAGATTATTCGAGCAAACTGTTAGCAATTAATTAATTACGAAAAATGAATAAGATACAAAGCAGCATGTATTTTAGGCGATGATAAAATAAACAGAAAACTATACATATATATAAAAACATACAGTATGTATTAATATGTGTTATTAGATTGCACCACATTGCGTATATTGGTTAACCATCCCAGAGCAAACAATTTGGCCGAATTCCCCAGCTGTAAGTGTTTATTGAATCGCATGGATAATATTTGTACTAATTACAGTGAAAGTTTGTTGATTTATGCTTTTAGGACATGTTTGTGTGAATTTTGGGGCACTGCTCTGACCGTTGACCCACTATTCTATTGTCTGTACATGATAATGGCAAATGAAATTAAAATTAATTGTACTAAACCAAATGTAAATAAAGACAAGTAAGAAAAGGCTAAATTCGGTATTATAGAGAGTATCTTAATCTAGTATTGACTATATTTTGGAATCAATCTACAATCTGCCGTATGAGGGAAACTCGATGATTAAATGATCATCATACATTCTTTGAATAAGGGCTGGGTAAAATTCTTGAGTAGTTATTAAAAAATAATAATAAGACTATTGAAATCAGATTTATCCGTCCATGCGTCTGTCCGTCTGTATATATGGGAACAGGTCCTCCAGTTTTTGAGACATCGATCGGAAATTCGGCAAGACATTATAGCTAAAGCTGTCATACAAATGAAACGATCAGAGTCAAGATTTCTTATTGACAGCTTTTTAATTTGAAGAGATATATTCACGAAATTTAGCAAGGATTATGTCTAAAACAAAGGTTTAGTCTTTTAATAAGTTAAACTGGCTGATGTATTATTAATCTTTTGTATTTGTAATTGGGATTCTAGCGGTGCAATTAAAGTTAACGCTTCTTCTTGTTCTTCATGATAAATATAAAGAATCAGTGTATTGCGACTACTTAAAGTAGTAAATACACAAGACGTGCAGCGTTCAGATGTACACTAAGCACCACCACTATTATCGAATATCAACATGTATACGTAAAGGGTCTTCCAACAAGAACGACGTTATACTAAAATAAAATACAAAATAAAATGCGGTCAAAATGGGTTCTGTTGTGTTTGTTTTTTTTTTTTGTTATGCGGCTAATTTTATGCCACGATTCCGTTTTACGCCAATTTTCAATAGTCCAATGCAGCATTCGGGCTATAATTTTGTTGGATATAGAAATACTCCGCATCGTTTTTATCAAATTTCGGAGGAAAAAGCGAGTCAACATCGTGGTATAAGGCTCACTATTGATGGTAGCAGCATTTTTTGCCCAATATCGAAAGAAATAGGCCCGATGATGTCGCCATACCACACTCAGTATCAGACGGACAATTTTTGTGGATGCAGTTGCATTTCCTAAACCAGACAGGAATTTAGTTCACCCTGGTAGTGACGATTTGATTTGCTGACGAAGTCTTTTAGTCGGAGAAGATGATTGATGATGAAGATGATTTCAATGAACGTGAATATGTAAATTTTTCGGAAAACGTGAATTTGCGTAATAATCTAGGACAATTGCCAAGTCCTATACCAAAATTAAACATGACAGGATGATATTAAAAACCATTCTGAAAACACTGATAAAAATTCGCAAGCAAACGTAACCAACGACAATTTTTCGTTGCACTGTATTGTACAAAACTATATCTGTGTTAATATCTCATATTGCTATTGTTAGAAATACCCCAGAAAGGAACCACGTTTTTGTTGTACTTAGGTAGGAGAAATGAAGTGTCAGTCCTTATTTCGTAATTGTTTTTCAAGGAAAATTTACTTTAGAAAGTTCCCACACAATCATTAAGAAACTACAAGTTTAAATAAACGTTTCCTTTTCAACCTTGCATGTATGCAATGGTAAGGAATAAAAAAATAAAAATGCCTCATTCTATCAATCCAAGCAAGCATTAGTCAAAAAGTGCTATAAAAATTGTATGTGAAATTTTAACGAAAAACTTTGTTCAGTATTTTATGATTATTATTAGATTATATATCCTTTGCAAATATTTCTTAATCTTTTTTAAATTTTGCTTACACTTTCATACTATATGTTTTATTTATGTATTTATTTTTTTGCATTTATTTTCTTATGCTACATTTTCGCACAAGTCACCCATGAGAATAAGAGTTAATGTAATGAAATGCAAACAATTTCCTCTCTAACATATTTTCAAATGAATTTCGGTCTTATTCATGTCATTGTGGAATATTCTGTCGAATGTTGAGAATGCGATGATCGCCCGGCTTAAATTCTCATGTGCAACAGTTGGTAATTAAGAATTTAATTTAACTTGAAAAGTGACACGAGAATTAAGTAGAACGGCATTTTTGTCTATCGTTTTCTCCAACAGGCGAAATGGACCTGCGTAGATGTGAGAAATATACAGTTGAATAACTCTGGACCTAATTTGAATATTGAGACTGGAATATATGTGTAATACCTATAAATGAATGACCATAAATTCAATGTGAGCGTATATTGTCAAATAACTTACAATCATCGAACGTCACTTCGACAATAAAATACTTTGAAACCGCCGAGTATAATTAACCGGGCTGAACACGAATATTATCAATTGCCCTCCTTCATTTAATATTTACAATTTTAAGTAGAACAATTACGTGAATTAAATTAAATGACTGTCAATGATTCTAAATTACTTCGCGTTCTGTTAGTGAAGAAAGCAGTAATTCAAAAGCAACCAAGATATAAATATATTGAAAAAATATAGCTGGACAATAAGCAAATTAATGGGACAAATTAAAATTTCCAGCAAGTACATTTAATTTAGTATTTTGTTAAACTCTACAACACCCAAAGAATATTGTAATAAATTTTCAAGTTGATCCGAGATACAGCCTTGAGAGCTTGTGCGCTTGAGGATAGCTAGGCTAAGAGTGCCGTCTTTAAGCGCGTTTTCCTCGAAACTGTTTTTGAAGTCGCTTGGCATAATTTCTCTAGAACTACTCAATCGGTCTTCATGACACAATGATTCATGATGATTTTACACAAATCTTTAAGATATACTTCTTAAAGACTTCGACGAAGATTTTTTTTTTTGGTTCCAACTATGTATTTGAATAAAACAAGAGGGGACATTTTAATTTTTTTGTAAAAATATCTGCCAAATTAATTTAAGTATTTGGTTTTAAATATTTGGTTTTCTTTAGATGATCCTATATTTAGTTTTCTTGCCACCAGGGCTGTTTTTTTACCCGAGGAAACCTTTGTAACACTCCTAAGCACAGGGGCGATACTAATATTAATTAATAGCTAAAACAGTCACTAATTTTATACTTGTACAAAGGCTTTATTATTATTACTGTATCTTGTTGCATCACATCAGGGCGCAATAAACCACAAAATTTATTTAAATAGTTTTAATTAATATTCTACAATTAGTCATATTGCCATGAAAATCTGCATTATATGTATGTGTATATATACGACTCCACCTGTTAAGAAATAATTAAATCGCAATAATACAATATCCAGCAGTGAAATTGCGTTGCGTTGCGTTTTTTGGTTTTTGGGATTACATTTTTTTTATTATTTGACAGCTAAAACTTTACTTTTTAATCTAAGATATTTTAAATAAAAA
Organism: Bactrocera tryoni; assembly: GCF_016617805.1. Lineage (NCBI taxonomy): Eukaryota > Metazoa > Arthropoda > Insecta > Diptera > Tephritidae > Bactrocera > Bactrocera tryoni. The sequence goes on from NC_052502.1 coordinate 20,911,511, forward strand.
CTTAAAACTACGAAATTCAATTTTAACACAAATTATGTGGTTAAGTTATTTTTTTAATCCGATAATTTTTAATTTTCAACCCGCGGGACATTTTGTGCGGATTGACTAATAAGCTGTAAAATATTTCCTTGAAGGCACAAAAAAATATTTAACATTTTAATCAAAAAAACCTTGGTAACGTTCTAAAGGTATCCCATTAATTAGTTTACAAGCGTTAATAAAAATATCCTTCTTGCTAGATGAAATGAAAAAAGCTTGCACAAGCGAACATTTATGATGGCTATATTTATCACATTGGTTAGCCATGGCGCATACGTAACCAACAAACCGAGCTGTGTAACAATAATTATTTCAGTTTGTTAATTTCCACATGCAACTTTTTTTATGGTACACAATCTGAGCTGTTTACCAAGAAATGTTGTGGAATAAATATGTATTTATTTACTTTTTTACTAAAAATATAACAGTTGAGGTTTAAACTAAAAATACTTTGAGGTTTAAAATCAAAACCTTTTAATCACAAAACTTTTATACCCGGAAATTGTAAATGAAAGGCAATATATTTAATTGTTCATAAATATTTATTTTGTCGCCTTCAAAGTAATTCCCACCAGATGTTATACACTTCTCAGTTCGTCATACTAATCATTAACTTACATATATATGTAGTATATACATTGTATAGGATTTCGACATTAATAAATATTTCTCTATTATAAATCTGTAAAATATATAAGTAATGATAAAATACTTATAGAGTACATAGAAGAAGTTTACTCATACAATATTGAAATTAAATTTGCAGTAACATTTCAATATTATATGAGAAAAGAGTTAAAACTGAATTAAAGCTTTGAATGAAATATCAAGCAAAGTTGAGAACATGACAAGGGAAAGCTACAAACGAATGTCGGCCAGGGTCAGCACTTACAACTCAAATGGCTTATACACTGTTAACTTTACGAATGTAATTGCTCAAAAGTGCAAGTTTTATAAAAACTTTGTGTCTAAAAGGTTAAATTAGTTTGCTACATACAGTATGTGTATGTATATGGCTCAAATAACGAGAGTTGAAATAGATTTTACCAACCAAGGCCATATGGAGCCTTATTTATTGTAAATTGAAAGAATGTACATAAAAACTCACTTATAGTGTCAAATGTTTAATGAGGATGAGCGCGATGGATTACATAAGGCTGAAATGTGTATGATTCGTTTTTAATTTCCTCTAATAAATAAAATTCATATCGTGATTTTAAGTTAAACATCTTTCAGCAATTTCCCTTACAATTGCAAGCACGCCGTTTTGTGTTTGCTGTCCACTTATGAACTTATTAATATGTCCAGTATTTTTTATACTATTGTAGTAGAAAAAACGGCCACAGCTAAACGACCCCTATTTTATGACTCAATCCATCGAGCGCACAACCTCAACACGTACGAGTTGAACAAGTAACAAGTAATATTAGTAGCTATGCGTTACATTTGTCATATAATCTGCACAGAAGTGATCTTTACTGAAACGTCCAAGTGCCTGTTAATTTATTGAAATTATCGAGGAAATTCAATCTGAGTGAGAGTGGCCACATACCAACCAATCATCAATCACATGCTTACTGGCATGTAGTCACAAGCATTCTTGGTAAGAATGGCATTTTAAATATAGAAATATTTCTATTTCTCCCTCTTATCTTTCTTATGTCACTTTCGCAACGTGAGTGTCTAACTGAAATGTCTATTATCCATTCATACCATGTTAGTGCAAGAAAAAAGATGGCTGCGTATACTCGTGGGTGTAGCTGCTATGGTGGACTTCGTACTCGAAGTGTTTTACTGTGTACATATGTACATATATACTAAAAAGTGTACAGAGCAGCCATATAAAGCTTGCATGAAAGGGTGAAAGCGAATGATGAAGACTAAATATTGTAAAGAAAGTGTGATCTGAAATTATTTCAGAAGAAAGTCCACTATGATGGATGAATCATTAATATTGTTATTGAAAGATGGTATATAATATATTTAGGTTTACTTTAATTCGGTTTATCAAATTTTTTGCCTTTGCATCAGCTGAAGTCTGTATATGTTTTTCCATTACGAAGCGCTTGTATTTAATATAATTTTTAGAGAAGTTAAAAATACAAATAAACCCTTACTTTAGTACCAAAAATAGGTGCTTAGACACCTCTAAGAAAGCCTCACCAAACATGAGTTTTTAATTGCAACGGGAAGGTCAAAAATTTATTGAGGACCTTATAGTACATTATTTGTAAGCTTAAAGATTTTGTATACAATTTCCAGAAAGCTTTTTATTTTTAAATATCTCGTCGAAATATAATATAAGTTAATCCCACAAATTTAAAAAACCACACCTCGTAGAAGCAAATGATATTTAATTTGTTAAGTAAACTCGGTTGTCCGCGAACGCGTAATTTTCTTATTATATATAAATACTTTGTTGTGAGCATTCAACTACTCGTGCATGATTGGAATTTACTATATGTCGACTCTCGCGTACACAATCACTTTCGATGAGCCAACCGCAAATATCGAAAACAGAATAATACTAACGATAGGTGGCACCTTCGCCTTTGCAGCCGAATATTTATCACTTTCTCTATGTATTAACACTACTAGGCTAACCACTAATTGTAGTTTCAATATCAACTTAGAAGCACTTGAATGGTGATGCGCAAGTGCGGTTGATTAAATAGAACACACCACCACATAAGATTGTTTCTGTCATCGAAAAAAAATAATGAACTATACATTATGTGTTTTGAAACAAACAACAACATTTTCTAACTACTAAAAACTTCCAAGTAGAGGTACATTTTTCAAAAGTCTCTCTTTGACAGACCACGCGTAAGTCGTGTCAAGCTATCATGTTATTGTCATCATGGAAAGATAACGTTTACAACATAGTCGGCCTACTACACCATCACCCATCTTCATTATTGGATATTATTTGCTCGAATAGACCACGTCCAACACGCAGTGCAGAAAATATAGCATCCCCAGCTGAGAGTGTACATAAAGACCGTGGAGAGTAAATTCTGCGACGTCTGTATCAAATGGAATGACATGGCACATTTTACCTCGAGATCTTAAAAGGAAAGCGTACAAAATAGAGCTTGTGCAAGAGCTGAAACCCGTCGACCTTCCCAAGCGCTCTTGAAAACTTCCAAGTAGGTCCGACATTTTCGAACACCATTTTTTTCAGCGATGAGGCCCATTTCTCTGTCACTGGGTATGTAAACAAGCAAATTTGCCGCATTTAGGACGAAGAACAAGGTGGAATCATCGGTTTATATTTTGTCAAAAATGATGCCGGTAAAAACGAACGAAGTTCGTGATGTCGGTTACATTTGGTTTAAACAAGGCGGCGCCATTTCTCAAACATCGCATCACTGAATGGATTTATTGAGGGAACACTTTGCTGAGCGTGTAATTTCACGTTTTGGGCTGAAAACTGAATAATAATATTCAACACATAAACAAAACAAGCTTCATGTTCACAAATGTAAAATTGCTAATTAATTATACACCATCACTGAGTAATTTTACGTACACGTATAACTCACATCTCATTTAACATAATTGCAAATGAGTTTGCTTAAAATTGTTCACGAGGACTGAAAATGCATATTTCGAAATATTACGCGTAACGTTTCAGTAGCACCAAAGTTCGCCTCATTTAGTTCTAACGAATTCTGCACATAATTGCAATAATTTGGTGCTCGACACTCAATTTTCTCGCTACGATTATGTTATGATAATGAAGTAACATAGAAACATATACTTACACACATTTAAATTTCAGTATGTGAGTGGAAATATACGTTTACACACACATATCTAAGTGGTACTATGTATCATCGCATATTTAGCATACTAATTTATGGCTAAATGTAATAACAGATGTCTTTGAACTATTTTAATTTACTCGTCTGCTTACCATATGCACATAAGAATGCAAGTATACGCATAAGTAGTATAAATACACATATACTAAATATGCTTTTTCAACATATATTTCATTATGGTTTTTATTGCCTGCAGCTGGCAGACATCGTTCAACCAATATCCAGAGGGCAACCAAAGGAGACCGTCAAAAAAAAGCAAAAACAACAGCAATCGGAAAGTAGACCAAGAAAGCAACGAAACTAACAGCTAAGATATCAAATAGATATAAGAGGCACATATGTATGTGTTCAACAGCGCAACACAAATGTATTAGTAAGATAACAAAACAATAGTCAAATTTAGTAAAACTACTAAGCGAAATTATTAAAAAAATATTTAGAAGTAATCCAGAAACAAAGTCATGCATTCTTCTACATAATTGTATATAAACAATAAAAGGAAGCTAGCTTCCCGAAAGTTAGCTTTGTTGGAAGAAGCGTCCTTGAAGTATATCCTCATTTGCATATTTTAACTAAAAGCAACGGAAGCATCGAAAATAATAACAACAGCAACAAACAAAGTAGTAAAAATAGAAAAAAAATAATATCAAGAATGAAAAAAAATCTTAAAATTTGCCAACATAAAAAGATAGGGAATAGCGAGAACACAGAAGAGTTCATTCCGTTAGCAGCCGCTGATAAACAACAAATATGGAAGAAGTTAACAGAAACTGAAATGCACAAAAACACTCACACAAACACGTACTTTTGCTTTGTGCTAAGATTATGTGTAGCACAGAGACGAGGTAGAGCTAATTCGGTTAATGCTTGTTCAAGAAATATGTCACTAGGGGGATACATGGGCGTAGCAGACCACATAATTTTGACTTATATTTTTAATAAAAGCGCTCAGTAGCGTAAATATGAGTGAATAGCAATTTATACAATCTGACATGCCGTAAAAACACTTCGAGTAGCAGAATTCTAGCACAGACACACATGCAAATATCTACAAACATACTTACGTGACATATGAAAGGTATTTACATATCTATGTATTTATATACACGAACCACCTGTGACAATTTCATGCCTCAAAGTGTTGATTAGGATTAATGAATGATTATTGCATGCGTTGTTCGATAGCGTCAACAAAATATATTATTAAATGCCACAAAAATTATATTAGGTATTATATTAGCGGCGAGTTACATGTATGAATTTCAGCTTCACTTGTACTTGTTGTATATTAAATAAACAAATCAAATTCAGAAGTTCTGTCAAACCGTTATTTGCAATAAAATGGCTATCTCTAGTTGTATTCATAACACCTTTAAGAGTTACTGAACCAATTTTAAACTTGAAAGAGTTTTTAATTTGCTTGGCCTTGAAGATGTAATTTTCTGTCTTTTACACTGTTGTAAGAATAACCTACATTACTAATGTGTGTGTGCTTAAGATTGAAACTTTTTTTAAGCTCTAGCGTCTTCGCCAGACATTCCGCTATTTTCACGAGCAGCAATTCTTTGTATTTGTGTCTACCTGACTATGCCTACAGTTCTCCTCTTGTTTGTATATGTTGTGCAAATGCTTTCTGTTTGTTTTCAACACTATTCATGCGCGGCTGTATATTATTTGTTGTTATGAGCCACTATGCGTATACGTAACATTAACGCTTACAGTATAAATGGCGCGTAGAAATTAAAAAATACAAACACAAAGCATAATTACAGCATGACGTTGCCATAATAGATGAAGTGATTGTCAGTGGAAATAATGCTTAAGAACTTAGTAAGCAAACACGAAACAAGTGTGAGGGAGATTTGTAAACGATTGTTAGAGATCTAAATATGAAAAATATGAATGAGTAAAGAATCCTAAGAACATTCTAATGAATATAATATTTGTATAGCTTTAATAAAAAATCTCGGATATAACACCTTTAAAACAAAAAATTCTTTTTTACCAAATTTTGATTCTAAAAATCTACGATTACAGTTTGTAGAAAATCTAGCTTGCTGATGCGCAAAATTGCATAATTTTTATTACCTCGATGCTTAGTTTTTTTTTTATATTTTATGCAATATTTTTTCAGTTTATTACCGCTTATTCCGACTCATTCACTTTTTTTTCGTGAATTGCCAAAAATAAAAGAAAGGACAGAAGTGATAACCAAAAAATTGGTCACCCAAAAGCGACGGAAGTAATTGTTAAGCTTTCGGTGAAATAACCTTGCGAAACAAAGCTCTTAAATTAAAAAATGAAGTGGTAACAAGTAGCACAAGTAGAGAGGCATCTAATGGCCTTATGTGAAAGCATAACAAAAGAAATATAAAAGCAAACATTGAAAAGAATGATAAATTAATTCATATATTATTTAAGGGTCAAATTTGTTAATTTTTTTGAACTCACCAACGAACACTTTATGCTGAATTCAAGTGCCTCAGTAAGTTCCATTCATTTTTAGTGGAGCTAAAATTTCAGAATCTATGGTATACGCAAGAACATTGCTTATCTTATTAAACCTCCGAATTCATGTCTTATCCAACGCCACCGCTGGGTAAAGAGGCAAAGTTTAAGTAAACATTTGTGCTGTGAAAAGCACGCGTACAATATAGTATGCAAGGGTTGAATAGAGAACCAACGCGATTTAAAAGGTGAATTGTAATTTAAACTTAAGGTAAATATGAACATAAAACTGCAAACAACAACGTACTACAAACAAAAAATAGATTCACACATTGCTCCTGCCCAGCTTTCTTGTCAGAAACAGCACTTTGTCGGGACCACAAACGCGCCGTAAAATTAAAGCGAAGTGCGGAAGAAATGGAAATGTTTCTTTAGGTTCATTTCTCATGAAAGCAAACATTTATACCTTCTTGTATAAGAAGCACTTAAATTCGAAAATATTTGTCTAAGCTCTTTTTGGTGTTATTTTCTAGAAAAAAAGATTTCTGTTCTAATACAAAATTTGGAAATATAAATGTTGAGGTTATGCTATTACTATTATTAGCATTTGTGGTTAAGAGTTCACACATATAATAAAGGTGTTTCTTTTCGGTATACTTTCAATATAGTGACACTTCATTCTTATCTCAGCAAACATTTTGCCAATCAATTTCACAAAATCCCATTGCAACACAGCGGTTAAAAACAATATCAAAACTTTCAAAAATTACTAATATTTACAAAAGTTGGTGAACTCACCAAAATTAAAGGGAAATCCAGGAAACCGATTCTCGTTAAATTGAAAATTGATGGCACATTGGAAAATTGAAGGGAAAAATATAAAACGTATAACTGAAAAATTTTCCGAAAGACGAACAGTAACAAATGATTACAGCTTACGTTGTACAAGCCGAAGGTAGTCAAACATAATAAAGACATTGACAGCAATGTTAAGTAATATTACACAACATAAACTGCAGTGGCGAATAGTTTCTTGCCTTTCGGCCGTCATACTATCTAAGATAGGATATAAAAATTGTGCGACTGCTTTAGCCGCAATGCGTTTCTTGCGATGGCATATAACTTGCAATTTTATCAGTAATTGTGTCATATTTAATTTAATTAACGGAACGTGTTGTTCTTGTCACTTGGAAAATGTTAGATTACAAACTTTGTTATGTAATGGTACACTTGTGTCAAAGGTCTTATAAAATTATCTAACTCTTCTCTCTCAAATTAATTTGATTTGGTTTGTTACATCAGTTTAAGGAAATTCCTTGTATATTTCAAGTATTGTCATCCATCAAAAGAAAAAAGCCATGACCACAGTTTGGTAAGGTTGTGCTGTGATAGAAATTATGGAATTGGATGTGAAGAATTGTTTTTAAAATTCTTAAAGACTCTATTAATATAGCTTTAAGTAGTTTACGTTTGCAGCTAAGAGAACTCATTTATTAGAGTTCATACATATATTTCTTACTTACCAAGAACTACATGTCTATTAAACAATTGATTTCAGTAAAATTTATGAATTTTCACAAGATAAAATATTTTCATATAATTAAAAATTAATTTTCCATGGTTAAAAAATCACAATGCACTTTACTGTATTAACTCTCCTGCATGTGTAATTATGTAATAAATAAATTTTCTGTGAACTAAGCAAATTAAATATTAGTTTAAATTCGTCTAGTATACTAAATTAAAGTACATTAGAATATTTAATCGTCATGCATGACCGCCACACACAAAATCCAAAGTTAAGTATACGACATGTCAACTAGCGAACGCAGCGTGAATTTTATCGAATTCAATAATATAATATCGCTAAGCGCGTGATTTGTTTATACATTTTAGTTATTATCAGAGGAAAGGCGTTTTAAATGAACTACTACTTCTCACCTTCATCGCAGTTAAGGGGCTCTACCAGTGTAACCCATTAAAAATTAAGAGGATTTCGTGAATTGTTTTAAAAGAAAAGAAGTTTTTTTTACAAAAATATTGAAAAATAACAAAGTTATGTGCTGTCTTGGGAGGTGCCAAAGAAAAGTTTCCCAACTGCTGACATGATTCCGGCAAAAGTTATTAAAGTTAGAGGTATTTCCTATACAATGGCCTTTGAAAAATATCAAAAATTAACAAAATGGCATAGTGTCTTATTTAGCTAAAAAATGGTCGTTTTTTTAATGCCAAATTGACAATTTGAAAACAATCAAAAAGATAGTAGCTCATTGTATAGTAAATATATTTAAGAATACTCAGTTCTCGTTAAGTTATGATGTCAGCAATTTTGAAAATGTCGTTTCGAGAAAAACGCGTTTATAGTTTCAACTATCCGATTTATACCTGCGAGCGGTCGCTCTCTAGAACGCTGCCATTCAAAAACTATTCAAGATATGACTTTGCCGATTTCACAAGATATTTATACCCTGAACAGGGTATATTAAGTTTGTCACGAAGTTTGTAACACCCAGAAGGAAGGGTCGGAGACCCTATAAAGTATATATATAAAATGATCAGTGTGTCGAGCTGAGTCGATTGAGCCATGTCCGTCTGTCTGTATATATACGAACTAGTCCCTCAGTTTTTAAGATATCGTTTTGAAATTTTGCAAACGTCATTTTCTTTTCAAGAAGCTGCTCATTGGTCGGAACTGCCGATATCGGACCACTATAACATATAGCTGCCATACAAACTGAACTATCGGAATCAGGTTCTTGTGTGGAAAACTTTCACATTTGACAAGATATATTCACGAAATTTGGTATAGATTATTTTTTAAGACAACAATGAAATTCCGAAGAAATTGTTCAGATCGGCTAACTACAGCATATATGTAGCTTCCATACAAACTGAATGATCGGAATCAAATGCTTGGATGGGTAGCTTCCTCATTTAACGATATATCTTCACGAAATTTGGTATGAGTTATTGTTTATAGAAATAATGTAATGTAATTACTATAGCATATTGCTGCCATACAAACCGAACGATCGGAATCAAGGGCTTGTACGGAAAACTTTCGCATTTGACGTGGTACCCTCACGAAATTCGGCATGGATTACTGTTTAGGGTAACAATATAATCTCCAAAAAAATTGTTCAGAACGGATTACTATAGCTTCCATACAAACTGAACACATAGTTACTAACAGAAATGCACCTGTGAAGGGTATTTAGCTTCGGTGCAGCCGAAGTTAACGTTTTTTCTTATTTCAAAGATATATAGTACTATAAGCTATCTAAACAAGCAGGAATTCCATAAATGGTGTATAGCTGGATCGCCACAAACGTGTCAAAATTAACATATTAAATTATAAGACTCGTACGCTTTCCTCGGTGTCTGGCACGTGCAGCGCAATGCATACGAAACAAATATAAATTTGTATTGAGAACACTTTACGTACGAAGTAAATAGCCATAAACTCTAGAATGTTTTGATAGAATGGATGGCCCAATGACTAATGGATGACTGGAACTAAACATACACCCACCAATATAACACACGTATGGTATGAAGTATAGAAATTCAATGTTCGAACTTTTATTAAATAATGTTAAATTTCAAACCTTTTTCCACATCATGCTTCTTAAATTAAAAATTAAACAAATTTCATAATTTTCTTCTCCACAGATGGAACATCATTTTTCAAAGCGAACAAAGTTGGATGAACACCCGAAAGGTCAAGTAACCCAAACAAATGCACACGGCTATAAAAATTGCGATAAATTGGGAAAAAGAACGAAGGTTAAAAGACAAATTCAATTTGAACTGAAAAAATACTGTTCCTAACATTTTAAAATTGGTATAAATTAGCTGCTATAGAAAAAAAGGTAGCGAGGAGAAAAACCACGTTCGAATAGATAAAGCCAATCAAAATTTTGTGAAAAGTCATTTGCAATCAAATGAAATCATCACTGTATGCTTGTCAAATTTCAAAAATTAGAGCGTAGTAAAACTGATTTCATTAATCTTAAATGAGAGTTAACACCATAGATAAATAAGGATGTACCCACAGATTACACGGGAATGTTCAAATTAAAGGAATATTAATAATAAACGGCTTGAACTAATCCACTTAAACTGTTGTTGTGAATTAGTGTAAGTATTATTAAAGTGAACAAACTTCGTTTATAGGCACGCTATTAATAGATAATCTTATAATAGTATAAGGACTAATGTTGATGAGGGAGGATATAATTATTAGCTGATTAAACAGGTATTTACTTCAAGACAAATGAATTTAACGGCCCAATATATATAATTTGATAACTAGTGGCTTTGAATAAGTATTCTAATATGTTTATGTATTCTAAACTTAAAAATAACAATAGCTCAAGGAAAGCAAGCTTGAACAATTAAGCAAGTCAGTACTACCTTGAATTGTAGGTATAATAGATATCTTGATTTGTGTTGCAATCTCGTCGCTCTTAGTTTTTTTAAACGTTGGTCCAATGAG